>NW_028148288.1:0-2500 GCF_947247035.1 Vipera ursinii | reverse complement strand
TCTATTCTATTCTATTCTATTCTATTCTATTCTATTCTATTCTATTCTATTCTATTCTATTCTATTCTATTTCCATTCCACATTGTATTGTATTGTATTGAATTGTATTGTATTGTATTGTATTGTATTCTATTGTATTCTATTCTATTCTATTCTATTCTATTCTATTCTTATTCCATTTTCTATTCTATTCTATTCTATTCTATTCTATTCTATTCTATTCTATTCTATTCTATTCTATTCTATTCTATTCTATTCTATTCTATTCTATTCTATTCTTATTCCATTTTCTATTCTATTCTATATTCCAATATCTATTCTATTCTATTCTATTCTATTCTATTCTATTCTATTCTATTCTATTCTATTCTATTCTATTCTATTCTATTCTATTCTATTCTATTCTTATTCCATTTGGATAAAAGAATCAATTTGACCATATCTGCTTCTCTGTGCTGTGGGGAATAGTATATCCTGCAGTTAACCCATTAATCTTTATCGTAATTCGTATTGAGAGATTTTAAATCTTTTTCTAATGAAATGCATGAAGGATACGCATTCGGGCAAAAATAAAAAAAAATAAAAATTGTAGATTTTATAAGGAAAGCTGGGGGGCGGGGGGCGGGTTTGTTGTTTCACACACATTTGCTCCTAGCCATCCTTCATATCTAAGTCAATATCAAAGCATCACACCTCCCATTAAGATTTAATAGCCATTTGAAAGAAGCGCCAGAGCAGATTGAATGATGAAGGGACGTACAATTCTTCTGCCTGCTGTTAGTTGAAAGAGCATGTATACTAAACACCCAGAAAAATATGTCTGCCTACTGTAACTTGGCCTCTAGGCTCCAGACAAGCAGACCAAAATCCCACAAGAGGTCATTAAGAAGTAACAGCTCAATAGGTAAATTTGCTTTTTGCCCTCCAGTGAGAATTTCTCAAATGTCTGTTACATTATGTTATAGGATTAAACCCTTTGATCTTTGCATCATCTTACATGCAGGTTAAGGCTGTTTTTTTTTCTTCTTCTTTTTTTTCCAAATATCCTACTGTGCCAGTAGTCCAAGCTATGGTTGAATTGCATCCATAAGCTTTAGCCCAGCGGATGCATTTCAGCAATTCATTTGTCTGAAAAGTTGCTATTTCTCTGAGTCTTCTTGAGGAATTTGTGTGTGTGTGTGCGCGCGCGCACGCACGAGTGCGTGTGTATGTACGTGTGCATCAACAGGCTCATGAACTGATAATTGACAGCTGGCATTTTTTTTTTGAACTTGTCCTCAATAAGTGTTTTGGATTGTCTATTGACTTATTGATGTTTTTAATTTATATAGTTTTATTTTTATGATTGTGAGCCTCCCAAAGTTACCTTGAGGTCAAATGGGAGGCTTATGACTTTTACAAATAGATAGGTAGATAGATAGATAGATAGATAGATAGATAGATAGATAGATAGATAGATAGATAGATAGATAGATAGATAGATAGATATAGAGAGACAAATAGATAGAGCTAGAGAATGAGATACATAGATAGATAGAGCTAGTGAGAGATAGATAGATAGAGCTAGATAGAGTGAAATAGATAGATAGATAGATAGATAGATAGATAGATAGATAGATAGATATAGAGTGAGAGAAATAGATAGAGCTAAAGAATGAGATACATAGATAGATAGAGCTAGTGAGATAGATAGATATAGAGCTAGATAGAGCTAGTGAGAGATAGATAGATAGATAGATAGATAGATAGATAGATAGATAGATAGATGGATGAAACAAATGATAGGTTAAGTTTTTTTATTCGAATATAGTTGTATGTTTCTTTGCACAAGCATAGAAAACTATTCTCATAATGATTCAGTTCCATCAGGCTATACAAGCAGTGGTGCTGCAAGATGTTTAAAAATGAGAACAATATTATTCTTCAAACAGATCAAATCTTTTGCCACTGATGTTCCATTTTGGGCTAAGAGTTACAAGCAGCCTCTCAGATTTCAGCAGAGGGAAAGTGGGGGAAAGCGCAGAAGCATGTAAAAGAAGACTCTAAAATTTAATTTCTTACTTAAACTAATTCTTGCTCGTATTGGGAAATAAGTGTAAGCCACCTCAAAATATTTACCCCTCTGGTTACAGTTTTAAAAGCATTATTGCAACGTGGTTTTATTTTATTTCGTTGCAATTCTAGCGATGCCGTTATCTGCTCTCAGGATATTTAGTTATTAGTTTATAGTTTCACGTCGGTCTGATCTGTACCGTCCCGATATAGTTAGTGCTCAGCTAACAATAGTTCATTTAGTGAGCATTCAAACTTACAACGGCTTTGAAAAAAACCCTGACTTTATGACCATTTTTCACACTTACGACCCTTGCAGCACCCTCACGGGTACATGATCAAAATTCAGACGCTTGGCAACTGATTCATATTTATGACGGCATCCCGGGGTGACGCGATCCCCTTTTGCAACCTTCTGACAAGCAAGATTCACTTAACAACCGGGTTA
>NW_028148289.1:0-16233 GCF_947247035.1 Vipera ursinii | reverse complement strand
GGAAGGAAGGAAGGAAGGAAGGAAGGAAGGAAGGAAGGAAGGAAGGAAGGAGAAAAAGAAAGGGAACGAGGAAGAGAGGACGGAAAGAAGAGAGGGAAGGAAGGAAGGTTTTGATCACGACCGTGGGGAAGCCACAATGGTCACAAATGCGAGGATCTCTCTAAGTGGTCCTTTTTTTCCAGCGTCGGTTGCTAAACGAATGGTTGTGAGTCAAGGTCTACCTACAGCCCCTAATTAAAGCAACCCAGTTGGACAGTAGGCAAGATGTAATGTCTGTGAGAGTGAACATCTCATAACATCTCAAGGAAAGCTTTTCCCAAGGTGAATTCAGACAGGTGAGATGAGGATGAAGGCAGAGTGACTTTTTCTTGACTGTAGAGGGAGGGGTATTTGCATCTCCTGCCGGAGAGGAACGAAAATGAATTAATAGCTGTCTTATGTTGACGTTGGCAAGGAGACACCATGGACCACCTTCGTTGCTATTATACCAGTTTAGCTCTAATAAAATCATATTAAGTTGCAGCCAAGAGGGGTCCTTGCCAGAGAACCAGCTTCCCATCCTTGCAAGTATCTTCTGTCGTTCCCCTCAGATATATCCAGAGCTAGGAACGAGCGGGAGGTGCTATCTCACTTGAACAGCCCACCACCGTCAAGGTAAGCTTCGTAGGTCCTTTGTGGAGGCCCACCACAACCTTGTCTAGGTAGATATCTATGGACATTCTCCATCCTCCAGGTGATGGCTGTCCCAAAGGTGCCTTTTCAGGAGGCAACTGGACTTCCTCGTTTTTCCTTTGCAGACTTTCTGCTTCTCATCCCAGAAGCTTCTTCAGAGCTGGATGAGAAGCAAAACCTCTTCCAAGAAAGACAAGAAAGTCCAGTTGCCTCTTGAAAGAGAATTTTGGGGACAACCGTGACCTGGATGACTGAGACTCTCCATAGACATTGTCCTGGGACAGAGCTGAAGGATCTTCTGGGATGAGAAGCCAAACATCTTCAAAGGAAGAACAAGGAAGTCTAGTTGCCTCCTGAAGAAGCACCTTTGGGACATGTCAAAGTAGGAATGGAGATGTTAAGGTTGAAGAAATTGGACAACCCTTTGTTGCATCTTCTGAAGGAGGTAGAACATGCATGGTGAGCAGGCAACTCTAGTGCTGACTTTTTTGACCAAATTGTGGCGGTCTCTGTGGAAACAAACATTGGGGTGACTCCATGGGTCTCTATAGACTCCATAACACATTTACACCTTGAAGTATGCCATGATTATCTTTCATCAAGGACACACACCCTCAAATTCGAGGAGCTGTGGTTCTTCAGATAATAAAACACTTTTTCCACCTAGGCATTCTGTGGATGCATCTTGGTGTACAGGCAGTTTCAACTTACAACCATTTGTTTAAAGTTACAACTGCACTGAAAAAAGTCATTTATGACCATTTTCCCACACTTAACAATCATTGCAGCATCCCCGTGGTCACGTGATTGAAATTCGGACCCTTGGCAACTAGTTGCAGTGTCCCTGGAGGGGGGGGCCCTCACGTAATCCCCTTTGCCTACCTTCTGACCGGCAAACTCAATGGGGAAGCCAGATTCACTTAACAACCGTGTCACTAATTTTACAACTGCAGTGATTCACTTAACAACTGTGGCAAGAAAAGTCGTAAAATGGGGCAAAACCCACTTAACAAATGTCTCGCTTATCAACAGAAATTTCAGGCTCAGCTATGGTCATGTGTTGAGGATTACTCATATACTGCAAAGTTGGGAAGATTTGCTGGGGGCCGTGGTTGGAGAAAGATAGATATCATTGACCTTAGAGATGTAGACGATTAGCTGGAGGGCCCAAGTTGGGTGAATTGCATCACCCTTTTTTTTTTTTAGATTTATGTGTGCAAGTAGATAGTAAGGACAGAAAGATAGTTCTCTAAACAAAAGAAGCATTTTTAAATCCATAAGATACCGATAACATTCAGAAGCAGCTTAGGCAGACAGCTTCCTGATTCAATCAATTAATCACACTACAGCTGGAAGGAACCGTGGAGGTCATCTAGCCCAACCCCCTGCTCAAGCAGGAAACCGTATACCATTTCAGACAAACAGCTGTCCAATCTCTTCTTAAAACCCTCCAGTGATGGAGCACCCTCAACTTCTGGTGGCAAGCTGTTCCACTGGTTAATTTCCCCCAATGTTAGAAAGTTTCTCCTTAGTTCTAGGTTGCTTCTCTCCTTGATGAGTTTCCATCCGTTGCTTCTTGTCCTGCTTTCAGGTGCTTTGGAGAATAGCTTGACTCCCTCTTCTCTGGGGCACCCCTGGGATACTGGAAGACTGCTATCATGTCACCCCTGTTTCTTCTTTTCTCCAGACTAACCACACCCAAATCCTGCAGCCATTCTTCCTATGTTATTCTCTTCAGGCCTTTAATCATCCTAGTTGCTCTTCTTTGCACTTTTTCCCAAAGTCTCAAGGTCTTACTTGTAATGTGGCGAGCAAAACTGGATGCAGAAATCCAGGTGTGGCCTCACTAAGGCTTTGTAAAGCGGTACGAACGCTTCACATGATTTTGATGCTAAGCCTCCGTTTAGACCACCAAGGACTGTGTTGGCTTGTTTTGGCTGCCGCCGCACAGGCCTAACTCATGTTTAAGAGATCGTCCACTAGGACTCTCTCTCAGAAATATAAGGGGTGGGGTGGGGAGGTGCAGCACAATTGAACTTGCAAAATTCAATTATTCTAGCTAAACTCAGCTGATTTTAGCTTTCCTATAGAGCTGATTTCCTTGACCAGTCTGCCTTGTGCAGGGGTAGGCAACCTTGGCTCTCTATGACTCATGGACTTCAACTCCCAGAATTCCTGAGTCAGCATGGCTCAGCTTGGAAACCTTTCCCTTTCCCCTCAGCATGGCTGGCTCAGGAATTCTGGGAGTTGAAGTCCACAAGTCTTAAAGCGGCCTAGGCCTAGGCCAGGGGTAGGCAACCTTGGCTCTTTATGACTCATGGACTTCAACTCCCAGAATTCCTGAGCCAGCATGGCTCAGCTTGGAAACCTTTCCCTTTCCCCTCAGCATGGCTGGCTCAGGAATTCTGGGAGTTGAAGTCCACCAGTCTTAAAGAGGCCTAGGCCTAGGCCAGGGGTAGGCAACCTTGGCTCTTTATGACTCATGGACTTCAACTCCCAGAATTCCTGAGCCAGCATGGCTCAGCTTGGAAACCTTTCCCTTTCCCCTCAGCATGGCTGGCTCAGGAATTCTGGGAGTTGAAGTCCACAAGTCTTAAAGAGGCCTAGGCCTAGGCCAGGGGTAGGCAACCTTGGCTCTTTATGACTCATGGACTTCAACTCCCAGAATTCCTGAGCCAGCATGACTCAGCTTGGAAACCTCTCCCTTTTCCCTCAGCCTGGCTGGCTCAGGAATTCTGGGAGTTGAAGTCCACAAGTCTTAAAGCGGCCTAGGCCAGGGGTAGGCAACCTTGGCTCTTTTATGCCTCGTGGACTTCAACTCCCAACATTCCTGAGCCAGCCATGTTGAAGTCCACGAGTCATAAAGAGCCAAGTTTGCCTACCCCTGGCCTAGTGCAACTTTCTCAACCTAGGCAACGGGGCTTCCAGAATTCTCCCATCCTTCCTCTTTTTTCCTTCCTTCTGATCTTTCTCTCTCTCTCCCTCCCTTCCTTTCACTTTGCCTCCTTCCCTCCTTCCTGCCTGCCTGCCTCCTTTTCTCTTCCTCTGTTTCCTTTCTTCCTCTTTCTCTCCCTTCCTTCCTCACTCCCTCCATCTCTCCTGCTTTTCCTTTTTTTGCACCCTTTTCCTGTCGTCTTCCCTCCCTTCCCCTCTTCTCTTCCTGTTTTTTCTTTCCTTCCTTCCTTCCTTCCTTCCCTTTTTCTTGCTCCCACTCTTTTCCTTTCACCCTCCCTCTCTACATTTCTCTTCCTATTTTTCCCTCCCTCCCTCCCTCCCTCCCTCCCTCTTCTGGCAAGGAGAGCTTCCTTAGCTAAGCAGAGTCTCACGTCCGCCCAGATCCCCTCTCCCCTCCTCTGCAAAGTGTCAAGAGAATTTCCACCCAGGCAAGTCCCTTCTTATCCCCAGTTGGGATGACGGGTTGTGCGAAGGCTTGGCCCAGCTACACAGGTTTTCCTCTTTGAAAATCCCTCCTCCAGCTTTGCTTGCAGAGCTTTGAACTCACTCCAGTTCTGCTCTGCAGCTTTCTGGCAATGCCACAGAGGTGGAAGCAAACACTCGCAAGCCCGGGTGCAAACGTGCAACCTTTCTTTTTTTTTCAAATGACTACAAGGACCCGTATCTAAAAGGGGGCCCCAGGGACTCAAGGGGGTCACTGGTGGCTATTTCAGAAGCCAGAGGCAGCCATGCCTGGGGTTTCGTTAAGATGACAGCTCTCCTGTCTCCTTCTCTGGACACCTTGAGGACTCCATTTTGAAGGCTTAGGCACTTCAACTCCCAGACTTCCCCAGACAACATGGTCTGGACCAGGGGTTTTCAAACGTGGCCCTTTTATGACTGGTGGACTTCAACTCCCAGAATTCCAGGAATACTGGGAGTTGAAGTCCACCAGTTATAAAAGGGCCAAGTTGGAAGATTCCCCTGGTCTGGATCCAAGCCTGCAGGTTCATCAAAATGGCCGACTGAGGAAATCTGGGAGTTGAAGTCCACCAGTCATAAAAGGGCCAAGTTGGAAGATTCCCCTGGTCTGGATCCAAGCCTGCAGGTTCATCAAAATGGCCGACTGAGGAATTCTGGGAGTTGAAGTCCACCAGTCATAAAAGGGCCACGTTTGAAGACTCCTGGTGTGGATCCGAGCCTGCAGTTTCATCAAAATAGCTGACTGAGGAATTCTGGGAGTTGAAATCCACCCCTCTTAAAGTTGTCAAGATTGAGAAATCTCTTCAAACATGGCCTCTTTACGACGTGTGGATTTCAACTCCCAGAATTCCTGCAACTGTCATAAGTACATGCCAATTGCCAAGCTTCTGAATTTTGTTCAGCTGACTATGGAGATGGCGCAACAATCGTAAGCATGAAAAAGTTACATTTTTCAGTGCTATCAAAACATTGTTGAGGATTACCCGTAGTCCTCGATTTACAACCATTCATTTCGTGACTGTTCAAAGTTATGATGGCACTAAAAAAAGTGACTGGTGCTTGCACTTATAACTGCCCTAGATCCTTATGATCATATGATTAAAATCTGGGCAGCTGTGACAGTTGCAGTGTTCCAAGGTCACATGATTGCTTTTTATGACCTTCCCAGCCAACGTCCGACAAGCAAAGTCAATGGGGGAAGCGGGATTTGCTTAATGACCACACGATTCACTTAAGAACTGCTGCAATTCGCTTAACAACAGTAGAAGGAAAAGGCCATTAAATCAGATATGACTCATTTAGCCTTGTTTGGCAAGAGAGATTCTGTTTTCATTCGTTGTCATAAGTTGAGGACTGCCTTTATTTGAAGTTTACTAGGAGTCCTTGGTGCTCCTGAAGAAAAAACACAAACTTTAGGAATTTCAATTGTAAGGAACAAGTGACTCAGAGAAGGAAAAATACCCAGTCCATCGTGAACCCATCTCATATGTGGTCACAACAGAAGAATGGTTTCACAAGACCATGGAAATTTCCATCAAATCAGATATGACTCATTTAGCCTTGTTTGGCAAGAGAAATTCTGTTTTCATTTGTTGTCATAAGTTGAGGACTGCCTTTATTTGAAGTTTACTAGGAGTCATTGGTGCTTTTGACGAAAAAACACAAACTTTAGGAATTTCAATTGTAAGGAGCAAGTGACTCAGAGAAGGAAAAATACCCAGTCCATCGTGAACCCATCTCATATGTGGTCACAACAGAAGAATGGTTTCACAAGACCATGGAAATTTCCAAGCTGACCTTGAAAACACCCAGAAACCTGGTTTCTCAGGACAGTGTCTAAATAATGGGGGAATATTTGTTTCCAAGTGGTCTGAACTTTGTAGAGTACCCTCATGAGATGTTTCAAGGACAACCCCAAGGGAGAAATAGTTGTGTTGACAAGATCATGATGAATGGCGCTAGATAGTTGCTGGAGGGTTTGTCCACCTCCTCCTGACGTCCATACCAACTAGATAGGCATCAAGAATTTGTCCTTTTTTCGGTTATCAACAGGAGTGGTCTCATGAAGATAAGACGGGATGGCTTCTACCTAGTTGCTTTGGGATCTAAGACTCTTGCATTAGAAGTTAAATTTGGTCCACTCCTCAAGACAAAATTGAGGGTCTTCTTTGGGTCTTGGTGGAAGAATCTCTGTGGTGAGAAGGTGGTGGACCTCAGATTCCGAGGTTAGCCAGGAACATCTGGAGAACATCAACATGTGGAGAGCATCTCTATCTTCTCCTCTCTTTCCTCCTCCTCCTCTTTAGGTTCTCCTTCTCTACCTTCCCTTTCTTCTCATCTCTCTCCTCCTCTATCTTCTCCTTCTCTCTTTTCTCCTCCTCCTCCTCTATATTCTCCTCTATCTCTTTCCTCGCTATCTCCTCCTCCTCCTTCTGTATTTTCTCTTTCACTCCTCTTCTCCTCTATCTCCTCTTTTTTCTCCTCTTTTTCCTTCTTTTTCCTTCTTCTCCTTTTTTCCACCAGCTTTTTCCTTCCTTCCTTCCTTCCTTCCTTCCTTCCTTCCTTCCTTCCTTCCTTCCTTCCTTCCTTCCTCTTCAACTTAGTTTCCTAGTGAAGCAGCATTCATGTATCAGGAAGGCTGAATTGACCACAAGCTGCAGGGGACATGTCTTTGTGTGTGTGTGGTGTGTGTGTGGTGTGTGTGTGTATCTCCCAGCCCAGATCATGGGGGCATTATCTTCTTCTCTCCCAGGGGCAGCTATTTATGACTCGGCCAGGCTCAGCAAATTGCCCCTTCAATCTTTAATGTTCCTCTGTCCCCTGAGGGAGGCTTTGCAGCCATGAGGTCCGGCTGCTTGGCTGGCTGATAGCTTTCGGAGGTTTTAAAAAACAGGTTTTGGGAATAGTGGTGGGGCGGGGATGGATGGGAGGAGGGTTGGCAAGAAGGTAGAAATAGACCAGGCTCTGCATGCACCAGGCCAGTTCAGGCAAAATTGTGTCTTTCTGTGATCAATTTCATTTGCATTCAGCAGTTGGGGAAATGAAGGCAGTCCCAGTCATCCTTTTAACGACCTTACAACATCACAGAAAAAAGCAACTTATGACTGTTTTTCACACTTATGACCATTGCAGCATCCCCACTGTGATTAAAATTTGGACACCTGGCAACTGACTCATATTTATGACTGTTGCAGTGTCCCGGGGCCACTGCGATCTTCTGACAAGCAAAGTCAAATGGGGGGGGGGAAGCCAGATTCACTTAACAACCGTGCTACTAACTTAAGAACTGCAGGGATTCACTTAACAACGGTGGCGACAAAGGTTGTAAAACGGGGCACTTAACTGTTGCAGCATCCCCGTGGCAGGACTGGAACTCGCCATCTCCTGGCGACTAGTCCCAAATCATCCAACTGTCTTTCATGGCTAAGGCAGAACTTGAACTCATGGTCTCCCAGATTCTAAAACATATTAGATGCTTTAGTCGCTAAACCAATCTGTTTGTCAAAACTATGGACCTAATATGGAGCTTGAACCAAGAGATTCACCACCCAGGGCCAAATTGTCAGAAACACAACTTGGGAGTTTTTCTGAACATCACTGATGGAAGCGCACACTGACCTTATTGTTTGGCTGAAACCTTTCCCCTGAGATGCTAGTTTTCTACTTGCAGGGATTTCCCTCCAATGTATGGTGCAACCATTTCTCAGCTGTCTTTCTCTATGGTGGAAACTATGTACGTAGATTCTTGGTTTATTCGTGTAGTCTGTTTGCTGGATTATAGCTTGGGTGCTGCTGTTATCCTCAGATGCTGAACAAATCCCACTGATCAGGATTTCAGGAACTTAGAATAAATTTATGAATTGCATCCACACCTACAGGTACAATAGTCCTTGACTTAACAAAAAAAATGAATAATGAATATTATTTCACTGGCATTAAACATTAAAAATAACATAATAACAGAGTTGGAAGGGACCTTGGAGGTCATCTAGTCCAACCCCAGTGCTCAGGCAGGAAACCCTATACCATTTCAGACAAAGGGCTGTCCAGTCTCTTCTTAAAAACTTCCAGTGTTGGAGCATTCACAGCTTCTGGAGGCAGGTTGTTCCACTGGTTAATTGTTCTAACTGTCAGGAAGTTTCTCCTTAGTTCCAGGTTGCTTCTCTCCATGATTTAGTTTCCATCCGTTGCTTCTTGTCCTGCCTTGCCACCAACTTTCCTTGGTGGGGATTTCAGGAACCCACAATTGCACCCTACCACCCAACCAGCATTTTCAGTTTTTGAATATTTATCTCCCAAGACTAGCCTTCCCAATAGAATGTCAAATAGGACATTGGTGGTTACACTCAGGCTATAATTTTGTGCTTCAAGTGTGAATATTAACATGACCTCTGATACAAGGCAGCTGTTTTCCTGCTCCCGTATTAGGCTCTTAGAGGTCCATTGGAGCACTAGGTCAATGGTCAAGCAGAATGACAAGGAGCTTGGGCCATCCGTTCCCCCTTGCGATCCACTTTGATTTCACAGATCTGGTTTATGACTAAACCACAAATGGAAGCTGCCTTCTTGTGGCTGGACAATGTCTCTAAATTAAGACCACAGTTGTTCCCATGCTCCGGTGATTGGAGATGAACCATGAAATTCAACCAATCCATGGAAGGAAACCTTTATCAAATGGAAACTGATCGAAGAGAGAAGCAACCTAGAACTAAGGAGGAATTTTCTGACAGTAAAAAAAAATTAACCAGCGGAACAACCTGCCTCCAGAAGTTGTGAATGCTCCAACACTGGAAGTTTTTAAGAAGAGACTGGACAGCCGTTTGTCTGAAATGGCCTATAGGGTTTCCTGCTTGAGCAGGGGGTTGAACTAGATGACCTCCAAGGTCCCTTCCAATGCTGTTATTCAGAGGAGGAGAAGGAGGAGGAAGAGAGAAGGGGGTAGGACTAGAAGACCTCCAAGGTCCCTTACCTACTTTGTTATTCGGAGGAGGGGAGGAGAGAAGTGTCTCCTACTTGAGCGGGGGGTTGGACTAGATGACCTCCAAGATCCCTTCCAACTCTGTTATTATGTTATGCTATTAAAATCCCATTGTGAGATGGAAATAAGTCTTAGCCAGGTCACTCCAACAATCCGGCAAGTTTGTGCTGCATCTGTTGACAGGTGTCTATGGATTCTGGGATGTTGCCCTGGAGATCTTCAAGCTGCTCTGCTCATTGGTGAGGTCCACCATGAGTGAAGAAATATCCTAGTCTGATTCTTGCAAAATCCAGGATTGAGTTGCGGGATGGGAAGTTTTTAATGTTTGTGGCATTGTGGAGGAAGACTGACTTCCTCCAGGAGGTTCCGTCCTCCATCTGCTCCTTCAGACCTTTCAATCCACGCTGTCCTTCTTCGAGCCATCTTTTAAGTCCTAAATGGCTCATTTAGCGACCGTTCAGAGTTACAAAGGCACTGTTACAACGGCCTTTCACACTTACGACCGTTGCAGGTCACGTGATCCAAATTCAGATGCTTGGCAACGGGCTCAGATTTATGACAGTCGCAACGTCCTGGCAGGGAAAGGACGAATCCTTGGTGGGAAGTGTAATAAGTAGCCCGGCCTATAGACTTCTGAATTCCCAAGTATCTAAAGCACTCTGACTCCTTCCAAATATTGGGGTTTAACAACCATGACACAAAAACACAGGTCATAATGTCAGGCACACGCGGCTCAACAATTACCCCCTTGAATTTCCTAGCTGGTTTTTCCAAGACTCCGGCGTTCCTTGCAACCCATGTCTGCTTGTTTCTCCATGCATTCCCCAACAGGTAACCTGGTTCCCAGTTGCAACACCTTCGCGTCTCCAGCAGCGCCTTGCAGATCGCAGCAAGCAAAGGTCCTCAACTTATAATAGATCGCTTAGTGACCGTTCAAAGTTACAACAGCACTGAAAAAAGTGATTTAGGACCGTTTTTCACCCTTACGACCTTTGCAGCATCCCCCACAGTCATGTGATAAATACAACTGATTCGTATTTATGACAGTGTTGCAGCGTCCCCCTGTCACGTGATCCCCTGCTGACAAGCAAAGTCAGTGGGGGAAGCCCAGGTTTGCTTAAGAACCATGTTCCTAACTTATCCACTTACAGGGATTCACTTAAGAAAGGTCGTAAAAATGGGGCACTTCACCAATGTCTTGTTTAGTGAAAAGAAATGCTGGGCCCTGTGGTGGTCCTAAGTCGAGGACCGCCTTTACGAATGCAGTGAATGAACGAATGCGGGGCACGATCCACCCGACTGACAGCATTGCTTTTCGGATCTTACAAGGTGCATCTTATTTTATTTATTTTTATTTTATTTTATTATTTTATTTTATTTTATTTTATTTTATTTTATTTTATTTTATTTTATTTTATTTTATTTTATTTTATTTTATTTTATTTTATTTTATTTTATTTTATTTTATTTTATTTTATTTTATTTTATTATTTTATTTTATTTTATTTATTTTATTTTATTTTATTATTTTATTTTATTTTAATTTTTTATTCTATTCTATTCTATTCTATTCTATTCTATTCTATTCTATTCTATTCTATTCTATTCTATTCTATTCTATTCTATTCTATTCTATTCTATTCTATTATTTTTTTCCTCTCTCTTTTTCTCCACGACTGCCTGTTCCAGAAAAATAGCTCGGGGTGACGGCCATGCTGCACACATTCTTGATGAACCGAAAAAGGGGGGGGGGAATGATGTCGAGGCAGAGAAGGGAAATGTGTGGCCCGCGGGCACGGTGGGAAGGGAAGAGAGTTCTTTCCTTTGCACAGGCTTGTTTGAAAATATGCACAGCGGAGTGTGCAGCTTGGAAGACCGAATGTTGTAAATCTTTGCTGCTTTTGGTCAAGCCAACCAGACAGGCTGGAATTGGGAAGGGAGGGGAAGGGAAGGTTGTGGGGAGGGGCGCGTCCCTGGCCTTTTGAACAACTAATCCAATCAGGGCAGAGGTGGAAGGGACCTTGCAGGTCTTCCAGTCCAACCCCTTCACCTTTCTCAAGCTGGAAGCCTTGATTCAATCCTCCATCCTTCCGAGGTCGGTAAAATGAGGCCCCAGGTGGTTGAGGGCAAAATGGCGATTGCTTAGAGAGGGATGTAAAGCGCGATGAAGCAGTACATACGTAAGTCTAAGGGCTGTTGCTATCTCTGACAAGGTGTCCAGTCTCTTCTTAAAAACTTCCAGTGTTGGAGCATTCACAGCTTCTGGAGGCAGGTTGTTCCACTGGTTAACTGTTCTCACTGTCAGGAAGTTTCTCCTTAGTTCCAGGTTGCTTCTCTCCTTGACTAGTTTCCATCCGTTGCTTCTTGTCCTGCCTTCAGGTGCTTTGGAGAATAGCTTGACTCCCTCTTCTTTGGGGCCGCCCCTGAGATACTGGAACACGGCTATCATGTCCCCCCTCGTCCTTCTCTTCATTAAACCCAATTCCCGGGATTATGTGATCCTCTTTTGAGACCTTCTGACAAGCAAAGACAATGAGGGAAGCCAGTTTCACTTAACAGCTGTGTGACTAACTTAACGACTGCAGTGATTCAATCGGTAACTGTGGCAAGGAAGGTCATATAAACGGCCCAAAACTCACTGAACAAATGTCTCACTTAACAACAGAAATTTGGGGCTCAGTTGTGGTCGTACATCAAGGACTTACCTGCACTGGGTTGACCAAAACTGGATGCAGTATTCCAGCGGTGGCCTTACTAAGGACTTATAAGGATTTATCAGAAATCTCCAGTTGTTGAAGGCCCGGGAAGTTGTGGAAGCTCCAACTCTGGAGGTTTTTAGGAAGAGAATGGACAGTGATTCGTCTGAAATGGTAGAGTTTCTTGCTTGGGGGAGGAGGAGGAGGAGGAGGAGGAGGAGGAGGAGGAGGAGGAGGAGGGAGAGGAGTACTGTTGGGTCCTTGGTGCTCTCTGAGTTTGCTAGTTTTCTTGCTTATCTTCCCTGATCCAACTAGGGAACATCATCAGGGCTAGAAGGGAGGAGGAGGAGGAGGAGGAGGAGGAGGAGGAGGAGGAGGAGGAGGAGGAGGAGGAGGGGGAGGACTACAACTGTGGGATCATCAATACTCTCTGAGCCTGGTGGTTTTCTTCAAGACATTTCATGATCCAAGTAGGTAACGTCATCAGTGCTACAAGGGAATGAGCTAGAGAAGAGGGGGAGGTTAAGTGAACCATGGTTTGCCAAAATTGAAGTAAAAGCCAGTTTCCCCCCAAAATACCGTCATAAGACACGGTCACATGACTGGAGGCTGCTTTCTGTTCGCCTGTTTGCCAAGAGCCCAAAGCGGCATCAGAACTCCGAGTCTTAGGTAAGTCTATCAGAACTTCAAACCTTTGCTCAGCAACCCTTCGTAAGCCGAAGACTATCTGGAAATGCGTTGTGCAAATCCTCGGCTATGGTGCCGCCTCATTTTAGTTTAATGAGTCAGGTGGACCAAACGAGCTGGATTGGTGAATCCTGGTTTATGGACAGATATGTTAAGTCTTACCCAGCTATCTGTCACTTCATTTAACAAACTGTGTTTAAGTACCTCATGGCTCGCGATTGGGAAACCTAGCCACTGTAGTTAAGTTGGGTTCTGAATGCAGCAAAGGGCAAGTAGTCCTCTACTTATAGCCATTCATTTAGTGACCATTTAGTGAAGTTACAATGACAGTGAAAAAAGTGGCCTATGGCCATTTTTCAGACTCATAACCGTTGCAGCATCCCCCTGGTCACATGATCAAAGTTCAAATGATTGACAAGTGACTCATATTTACGACGGTCGCAGTGTCCTGCCGTCCCATGATCCCCTTTTGCGACCTTCTGACAAGCTAAGTCAATGGGGAAACCAGATTTACTTAACAACCATGTTGCTAATTTAACAACTGCAATGATTCAGTTAACAATGGTGGCAAGAAAGGTCGTAAAATGGGGCAAAACAACTGTCGTGCTTACCCATGGAAACTTTGGGCTCAATCGTGGTTGTGTGTCGAGGATTACTGTATACCTCCTGAACTTGGGTTGACTGACCATGGAGTTCTCCTGGATAGGAAGGTCCATCAATGGTCTTTTGAATGCATCAGAAGTTGTGTGGACATTCAAGTGTCTCTCATCTCCTGATCTACCTTGCCTCGTCCCTTCCTTCTGCTTCTCCTAACATGCTGCGAGTTCTAATTTCTCCGGGCTGCACCCAACCATTCCTTCTTCCCTGCTCCTGCTTCACCATTGGTTTGGATTCAATTGATTTTGAGGTCAAAGAACTTACGTAAATAACTCATCCCTGACTTCTTTGTGGGTAATGGACCCCAGAAGTGGGAGGCAGGTCTTCTGGATCAAGGGTCTGCCAACCTGGCCACTTTTAGAAATGTGGACCTCAACTCCCAGAATTCCTCAGCCAGCTGAGAAATTTTGGGGGTTGAAGTTCACAAGTCTTAAAGTCGTCAAGTTTGGAGTCCCTTTTTCTAGACTTGTGAAAGAGTGTAGAATGCAGGAAAGGAAGTTCTAAAGCCAACTTGAAGTCCACACAGAACATTTCAGAAGAGATGGCTCCACCTTCACTCAAGGTAGTAGAGTCCATTTTTCTTTAATTAAAGGTAAAGGTAAAGGTTCCCCCGCACATGCGTGCTAGTCGTTTCCGACTCTAGAGCCCGGTGCTCATCTCTGTTTCAAAGCCGAAAAGCCAGCGCTTGTCCAAGGACGTCTCCGTGGTCATGTGGCCGGCATGACTAGACGCCAAAGGCGCAGGGAACGCTGTTACCTTCCCACCGTAGTGGTCCCTATTTTTCTACTTGCATTTTTACGTGCTTTCGAACTGCTAGGTTGGCAGAAGCTGGGACGAGTAACAGGCGCTCACTCTGCTACGCGGCACTCGGGATTCGACCCGCCAAACTGCCGACCTTCTGATCAACAAGCTCAGTGTCCTAACCCACTGAGCCACTGCGTCCCTCTTTTTCATTAATTAGCTTCCCTCTTATTCTCTACGAGGCCTAGTTGGGAAGTAGACCATCATTTCCTCAGACCAGACATCCATCCGTCAAACTGAATGTCCTTGTAACTCTGATGGAAGGAGAAAGGAGCTAAGACAGAAGGCAATGCGGTTGTTTCTTCTTTCAAAAATCAACACACCCTGGGATCTTGGCACATTGGCGTGTGCGACCTAACACTGAACGCTTGACCCACCACCTTCTATCTCTACAAGTCAAAGCAGGTGTCTTCACACACCATGAAACGAGCAGCTGTTTGCTGGAGGATCAACAACTGGCAAAGAGCCAGAAGCTTTGGAAGAAAATCATTAATTGATGTTCTGTTGACGAGATGTTTTTTTGGGGGGGTGTCTGGAGTCTGCAGGCCCTTTAATCCGAGTTCTGAAAGCCTAACTTTCCATCCCTCTCTTGCACATGCTTATGGAGGCCTTAGTTGCAGGAGAACATGTTCAATTTCCATCTGATATATCCTTCCTTCTTCCACATCTGAGTCTACTAAATATGGAGTTACTTTCCCAAATAGGTAGGTTAATAGTAGGTTAATAGTAGTTTCATAGAGTTTTAGTGGTTCTCTGTTTGGAAGCCCCACTATGGATTGTTCCTCACTCCAACATCATCATGGAGAACAAAGGGAGGAAAATTGTGGTCTTCAAGAAAATCTATCTCTTCCCAATGTTGCTATTGGAGAACCTCTGTTAAAGGGTGAAATTTGTGGAGACCAACATAGTTACAAGGAAAATCTTCTCTCCCCCCCCCACATCCCAAAGTTGCTAAGGAGAACCTATACCAAGTGATGAAATTTGTGAAGACCACCATAAGTGCAAAGAAAATCTCCCACTCAAAGTTGTTATGGAGAACAGCTATTAAAGGATGAAATGTGTGGAGCACATCAAGGTCCTAAGGGAAGTCTTCTCCCACTGAATTAAGAAACAAAAATTATGGAGGCCACCATAATCCATTCATGTCCTCAAGATAGTTTCTCCCATCAAAAATTGTCCAGCTAAGTTAGCAATGTTAGTTGGATCTTCTGGTTCTCATAGACCACAGGGAAGAGGAAGACCACCAATTTGGTGATGCCTGCCAATGACCATCCTCATGTCTTTCAAAGAATCTTTCAAAATGTCTCCCAAATGTTGTTGTTTTTAGCATGACCCATCTGTCAGTTAGTTCTTAATTTCATCGACCAGTTCCATCTTAATCTTGAGTTATTTGTGGTTTTCTACAAAATGTTCCAGGAAGTATCTTTTTGGGGATGAACATTCCCATGTGCTTCAGTCATCCTCAGTTGTCAACTTTCACCATTGCTATCTCAAACATGTCCTGGCAGATGTCTTTTTTTGATAGATCTCATAATCCACAAAGGAAAGCTGAGGTTCTTCTTCCCGAGCTGATGTACGAAGAGGTGGATGTGGGGTTTTGTTTTCCTCTGTTGTCTTCCAACAAAGTCTCAAGATTGGAGAAGCCTTGGTCCTCCAGGATCTTGGAAGGCAATGGGGCAAGAGGCCTTGAGCAGGTAGGATGGTTGCCTACCAACGCAAGGATGGGTGGAGGACTCTGCAACTCTGCCACCAGGCATGGCCCAGAATCAATTCTTTTTAGATGCAGATCTGAGTCTTCACAGGCATCAAAAGGAAGCTTGGTTTGTGTATGTGTGGTTGTTGTTGTTGTGCCGTTGCTGGAAACACCGGTCAAACAGATTGTCAACCCTGCTAACATTGGATGTTCTTGCTTTGACAAGAGATGGAAATGCAGCCATTTTTCTCTATTGCTTCTAGAGTTAGTTGATGCTGGGAGAGGAAATGTGAATGAGAGTCTGGCTAGTCATAACAATAATAACTTGGCCGTGGGAACCCAAGGTCATTGAGCCCTGAGTTAATAAGAGTTTTGGCGAGCTGGAGAGTTGGGGAGAAAGCCCCAAACTTCAAGCTAATTGGGGAATGTGATTTATGACTATGAATCGGAGGAGGGAATGGTGCTTTGCTACTCTCTGCTCAGTTTTTGGTTTCCGACTGTGTAGTGCCGATACTTTGTTTCTCGAATAAAAGATTCTTTAAGGTAAACAATGCCTTGAAGTTCTTTTTTTTTGGAAGGGTTTCATCTGTCGGAACCATGACACACGTCTTTGGTCTTCCAAGGGTGTGCTG
>NW_028148290.1:0-34120 GCF_947247035.1 Vipera ursinii | reverse complement strand
CATTTTACCTACCTCGGAAGGATGGAAGGCTGAGTCAACCTTGAGCCTGGTGGGATGCGAACCTGCACTAATTGCAGGCAGCTGGTGTTACTTAAGGAGGCATTAGCCCACTGCTCCACCAAGGCTCTCAACACAAGTTGAAGTCCATGAGTCATAAAAGACCCAAAGTTGCCTACCCCTGGGCTGGGGTTAGAAAAAAAATCAAGATGCTGGTCATAACCAGCATCTGCTATGGTTGATATTGGCTTTTTAAAGCTTTCTACTGCCAAACATGACCTATGAAGTAGACTATATGTAACCCAGAGTTCCCCAATGTTTCTGGCTTTGTGCACTGGCGGGCAAGGGGAAAGGAGAGGGTTCTGCATGAGCGGCATGCATGCAAATGTGCCATTCACTTAAATGGAGCCCGTGTGTGCGTGCTTGCCCACTGCTCACACAAGTGAGGATGTGTGTGCGCTCACCAGCCGTTTCCATGGCAGGGTTGCAAACCCCTGAGTGGGTTGCAGCCCACAGGTTGGGGACCTCTGATGTAACCAACCTGAATGTGAGGACCTGTCTGTTGACATAGCCTGCAGTTCACAAATTGCTCATACAGGCTGTGCATGCGTGCCTGCCACTCACTTAAATGGAGCCCGTGTGTGGGTGCTTGCCCACTGCTCGTGCAAGTGAGGATGGGTGTGTGCTCACCAGCTGTTTCCGTGGCCTGGTTGCAAACCTCTTACTGGGTCGCAGCCAGTGGTAGGATTCAGCCAGCTTGCACCACTTCGGCAGAACCGGTAGCTAATTTTTTGTTGCCCAGGCCCAGAATGGACTTCCGTAAGTGGCATCCACACAGAGAACCAGTTGTTCACCTATCTGAATCCCACCACTGGTCACAGCCCACAGGTTGGGGACCCCTGACGTAACCAAGCTGATTGGGAGGACCTGTGTGTTGACATAGCCTGCAGTTCACAAATTGCTCATACGGGCCGAAGAACAGAAGAGAGAAAATAGGGATCCAGCTATTTTTCAAGTCCCGCAAGCCATAATTCATTCGGGAATCTCCATTGCTGTAAATTGAACAGGGTTTAGCTTCACCCTAATGGTGCCTCTGAATCTCCCCGTCTGGTTCCTTTCACATAAATCAGTGTGACTGTTTATTCCAAAGACAAAACAACAACGCCAAAAGTTACTTCCCCAGCTCATGGGGAGCACGAAGCATCTCACTGACTGGCATTGCACACACACACACACACACACACACACAAGTAAGGGAACACTTAAGTGTGGAGAAATTTAGCAGTACGCAACAACACAAAAAGCAGACGTTACTGACATTGAATCTTTCTCATTTGTGGTTACTAGAGATGTTTCAAAAGACACCAGCCTTATCAATTACAACGAATCTAAGAGTGCTGCCCATCCCTAGATTTACATTGCATTTTCCCCTAGATTTACATTGCATTTTCCGTATTGTATGAACGTACCCAGTTGTGGTAGGTGAGACTTTGCTTTCTCTAAATGTCTACAGAGATTCTCATGGTTTTTCAAGAGGCAGTTGGACTGGCTTTGTTTTTCTTTGAAGACCTTCCGTTTCTCATCCAAGAATCCTTCCATTCCCCACCATCCAGTCAGAGTTTGTCTGTGTCCTCAGGGTCACTTTGCATTACTCAAACAAACAGACCAGCCCCCAAGTGGCCTCAATGACTTTCTAAAAAATGCAAGTAATAATAATAATAATAATAATAATAATAATAATAATAATAATAATAATAATAATATAACAACAACAACAACAACAACAACAACAACAACAACAACAACAACAACAATAATAATAATAATAATAATAATAATAATAATAATAATAATAATAATAACAACAACCATAAGAAAGGCCGAGCGCCAAAGGATGGAGGCCTTTGAACTCTGGTGCTGGAGAAGACACCTGCGAGTCCCTTGGACTGCAAGGCGATCAAACCAGTCAGTCCTAAAGGAAATCAACCCTGACTACTCTTTAGAAGGCCAGATCCTGAAGCTGAAACTCAAATACTTTGGCCACCTAATGAGAAGGAAGGACTCACTGGAGAAGAGCCTCATGCTGGGAAAGGTTGAGGGCAAGAGAAGAAGGGGACGACAGAGATTGAGGTGGCTGGATGGAGTCACTGAAGCAGTAGGCGTGAGGTTAAATGGACTCCAGAAGATGGCAGAGGACAGGAAGGCCTGGAGGAACGTTGTCCATGGGGTTGCGATGGGTCGGACACAACTTCGCAACTAACAACAACAACAACAACAACAACAACAACAACAACAACAACAACAACAACAACAACAATAATAATAATAATAATAATAATAATAATAATAATAATAATTTAATTTCTATACCGCCCTTCTCTCGAAGGACTCAGGGCGGTGTACAGGGCAATAAATACAATAAAAGATACAGTATACAAAAGTTAAGATAGAATTACATATTAAGCCCAATTACAATAAAATTAATTAAAATTAATATTAAAATTCCCAAACCCATCAGACCAGGCCAGCTGATTCAAAAAAATTAGTTATGATAAGCTGTGTACAAGGAATATAAATCCTTCTGTTCTCCACCATCAGGTCAGAGCTGAAGTAGCTTTTTGGATAAGAAGTGAAATGTCTTCAAAGAAAAAAACACAGTGCTAGGCTGCCTTGACAGAGGGATAGAATCAAGATCACGTGAAGTGTTACTACCACTTTACAAGGCCTTGGTAAGGCCACACTTGGAATCCTGCATCCAGTTGTGGTCACCACGATGTAAAAAAGATGCTGAGACTCTAGAAAGAGTGCAGAGAAGAGCAATAAAGATGATCAGGGTACTGAAGGCTAAAACATACAAAGAACAGTTGCTGGAATTGGAGATGTCTACTTTATTGAAGAGAAGGACCAGGGGTGACATGATAGCAGTCTTCCAATATCTCAGGGGCAGCCCCAAAGAAGAGGGAGTCAAGCTATTCTCCAAAGCACCTGAAGGCAGGACAAGAAGCAATGGATGGAAACTAAATGAGGAGAGAACTAAGGAGAAACTTCTGGACAGTGAGAACAATCAATCGGTGGAACAACCTGCCTCCAGAAGCAGTGAATGCTCCAACACTGGAAGTTTTTAAGAAGAGACTGGACAGCCATTTGTCTGAAATGATATAGGGTTTCCTGTCTGAGCGGGGGGTTGGACTAGAAGACCTCCAAGGTTTCTTCTTCTTCTTCTTCTTCTTCTTCTTCTTCTTCTTCTTCTTCTTCTTCTTCTTCTTCTTCTTCTTCTTCTTCTTCTTCTTCTTCTTCTTCTTCTTATTATTATTATTATTATTATTATTATTATTATTATTAATTCATTAAACATGAACCTCAGTCAGCTGAACATTCAGATTGACTGGTCCTGATGGTTGACACAGGTTGCTGCCAGCATCCTAGGTATTAACTAGGTACCTCCTTAAAATGTAAGATCTTTCGAGTAGCACAGTTTTTTGTAGCATTGCTGGAATTATTATTATTGTTGTTGTTTTGTTTTGTTTTGTTTTTGTTGTTGTTATCAAGGAAGTCCAGTTGCCTCTTGAAAAAGCACCTTTGCTTTCTGCAATTTCTAATTTGGAAGCTGAGTCGATTGCAAAGTAATCTAGTAATTCAAATGGCAAAGTATAAAAATATAGTGTTTTTATACATACAGTAAGTATAAAATAAAGAGAATTTTGGGCAGAGAAGAACATGTAATTATCAAAGAGCAATAAGAAAGGAAGTCAAATGTCTCTCTACGGTAGACTTCCCAAATTTCCAAAGTGCATTGAAAGGGTATCTATGTTACTCTGTTACTTGATCATTCTTTATTTTACTTTAACACAATAGACGCAATAGCAGTAATGATGACTTCCTCTAAGCAACAGGAGGCTTAGAAAAGGGGAAAAATACATTAAAATACAAGCTGAGTGGGAAAAGCATAATCGACTAAAGATTTCTGTAACAACATCTAGAGAAAAAGGTCTTGGCCTTTAGCATTTCATTTTTTTAAAAAAAATGAGAAATATAGCTCAGGAAAATATGAGAGCATTGACGAATCCTTTAAAAACAGACTTGAGTGAACAGCATGATATCATATACAATGTCACTCTCACACAATCAATACTGACACACTGACATAAAACAATAAAAATAAAATCCCTTTTTCAGCTCCTTTATCAGTGGAAGCCAAACAAAGTATTATCTGCATTTTTCACTGAATAGCCGAAGTAATATATTGCCTGTATTTGTTCAAATTCTTTGGAGAAGTCAACAGTGCTAGGAATGGTAAGGGCAGGGGTGGGCAACCTTGGCTCTTTTGTGACTCGTGGACTTCAACTCCCAGAATTCCTGACCCAGCCACGCTGAGGGAAAAGGGAGAGGTTTCCAAGCTGAGCCATGCTGGCTCAGGAATTCTGGGAGTTGAAGTCCACGCGTCATAAAAGAGCCAAGGTTGCCTACCCCTGGGTTAGGGGAACAAGAAGAAGGGGCAAGGAAAGAACATGCTTTGATAACATCAAATCTGATACAAAGATGAACATACAACAGTTGAAAGAAGTTGTGCTTGAGAAGGTAGCATGGAGAACACTTGCCTCTAAAGTCACCAAGAGTTGGACACAATGGAAAGGTTAAATTTGTGCGTGTGATGTACTGTCTGCATAAGGTCTAAATTGTTGGGGTGGATGGGGTAGAATTATTTTTGATGATGTTACCTAATCGGGTAATAAAACACTTGAAAGGAAACAACCAGGCTCAGAGAGCAATAAGAAGCCCTCAATCTAACATTTCTGCAAACCATTCAGCTTTCAATCAAGAAGACAAGGTTACCCTCATATAAAAGAAGATTACATATTCATATTTCAACAACAGGCCTTCCTCATCACCACAAACATTGCTTATTACTTTCTCGAGTAATATATTGAACAGCCAAGGAGACATCACACATGCTTAATTTTGAACCGTCCACTAAGCATTGTATTTACAGTATCTAACCTATGGTCTACCAGAATCTTCATGTTCAAAAATAAAAATAAAAATCAGTTTCTTAGATGCTATTTTATTTCTTGTAGTTACTTTGATCAAAGATTGAGTTTGCTCCAAAACCAAAAATTATTGGTTTTATGAACCTTGCATGTGATATCTGCAAGAACTCATTTTCAAAGGAGGAGGAGGAGGAGGAGGAGGAGGAGGAGAAGGAGAAGAAGAAGAAGAAGAAGAAGAAGAAGAAGAAGAAGAAGAAGAAGAAGAAGAAGAAGAAGAAGAAGAAGAAGAAGAAGAAGAAGAGGAGGAGGAGGAGGAGGAGGAGGAGGAGGAGGAGGAGGAGGAGAAGAAGAAGAAGAAGAAGAAGAAGAAGAAGAAGAAGAAGAAGAAGACAGAAGAAGAAGAAGAAGAAGAAGAAGAAGAAAGAAGAAGAAGAGGAGGAGGAGGAGGAGGAGGAGGAGGAGGAGGAGGAGAAGACGAAGAAGAAGAAGAAGAAGAAGAAGAAGAAGAAGAAGAAGAAGAAGAAGAAGAAGAAGAAGAAGAAGAAGAAGAAGAAGAAATTTCTTTTCACCTAATCAGAAATTGAATTCAACTCAATGGCAACTAATAACACTATGATGCGTTCTTATTATTTTTTATCACGTTGCAAGACCTCATTGCAGTAAAACAACTAACTATATGCTATGTGGAGTCACCTAAAAAGAGGAAATCTTTCAAAATATATTTTCCCCCTTGAAATGGGCTTCTTTAATGAACACAATCCTCTGTAATTTGTTTAAAAACTATTTGTGTTCTATGTGCCGAAGCCCAGCATTCTTGGTCTCACTCATAAGCAGCCATCTGTACACATGCAGCAGCTAATTATGTTATTACTGAATTAATTGCCAAGATAGGCTTGAAGTAAAAATAGATGGAGCTGGAGGTCCAAACTGCTTGCCAATTTGGAAATAACAGGTTTAAGAGGGTGGCTTGTTTACTGACATTCACATAACATGGC
This sequence comes from Vipera ursinii, assembly GCF_947247035.1. Lineage (NCBI taxonomy): Eukaryota > Metazoa > Chordata > Lepidosauria > Squamata > Viperidae > Vipera > Vipera ursinii. The sequence goes on along the minus strand of NW_028148290.1, from coordinate 28,140 downwards.
TAAACTGTCCCCCCGCTTCCAGCCTCTGTGAGCAATTCAGAATAAACCTTAACACACACACACACACACAGACACACACACAGACACACACACACATGTATGTGTATGTGTATGTGTATATGTATATAAAAGTGCCCTACCAGACCAGTGGGCAGCAAAAAAAAAAAAAATACACAAAAATCCTCATCTCTCTGCTGCCATCTAGGGATCATCTGAGGCGCAGCAGTCAGGATCTGGGAATTAATCAATTGTTCAGGACTGTGTCATCCTAATTTTCATTTTAATTAACAACAGTAATGCTCAACATCAGACTGACAAAAATATCGCTGTCTGAAATGAGCCAACAAAAGGCAGTCTATTTCCAGCTGATTTTTCATCCAGGTCTCGCCTCTAACAGTGAAAAATGTTTTACCATCACCCAGAGAAAAAGAAAAGTAAGACCACTCTAGTCGTTCAAAGAAGATTTTTGAACTCTCTCTGTTTCGCTCTTTCACTCCCATCCAAATACAAGCAGCAAACCTATGTACAAAACTTCAGGTTAAGCATCTGAAATCTTTTTGAAGATAACACCCGCCAAGTTTATAAAACCAATAATCTTTGGTTTTGGAGCAAACTCAGTCTTTGATCAAGGTAACTACAAGAAATAAAATAGCATCTAAGAAACTGGATTTTTTTAAACGCAGTTGGGGTGGGGTGGGGTAAATCTCCAGAGAGATGTTGTATTGTGCCCTGAAATCAATCTTTATATTATGCTCAAAATGTGCCCTGGATTTATTTTTCACAGAGAGAAGCTAAGTTACTGATAAAATTTCAGACCTGTCTTCTTTCAGCTTCCCTAAGCCATATAAACTTTATATCAATTATACTGCACAAGAAAAGGGGGGGGGAAATCTTCAGCCTTAGAGGTGTAGAAATGGGCGATTTTGTTTCTTTTCAGCCTCACTCGGTTATATATTTACCCAGGCTTCATTCTTGCTTCAACCCAGGATTCTGAGTGATTTACATTCCTGTTTTCTGTCAGAAGATTAAAATAACAAGACAGTGTCACAAAAAAGGCATCAAACGATAGTAGGTAAAACTTACAAAGGAAATTATGATCAGCAAGAAACAGTGAACATCCAGACACAACCCAGAGTGGAGTATCCAACTTATATTAATATTAAGCCATCTTTAAAAGTCCTGGTTTTAGACCTTTGACAAAACTGAACAGGTGGAAACCAGTGATTCTTGAAACTGTAGGGAGTCAGCACCTCCCCCTCCCCAGAAAATGAAATATTTTGGGGGATATTAATATTTCCCCTGAAGGAGAAATGGAGAGAAAAAAATCTTAGGAAGAAACCAACCCCAGTCTTCCTGCCCCAAGCAGAAATGGAGGAGGCCAGCTTTTAGAAACGCAGATTTGGTAATCCCTTCAGGAAGACTGGGGCCATGAAGGCTGGAGCTGATGGGATTAGAAAAACAAAGACTCCTAAAATCTACATACCCCCACCCAGCTCCAATGACAGGACAGGACCTTTAGAACATGATAGGATTAACTCACCACCATTAGAATACCAAAAGGGCGTGCTCAAGCTCAGGTCAAAGTACATTGTACAGGAACAGGCACCTCAGATAGGTAAAGGTAAAGGTTCCCCCGCACATGTGTGCTAGTCGTTTCTGACTCTAGGGGCTGGTGCTCATCTCCGTTTCAAAGCCAAAGAGCCAGCGCTTGTCCGAGGACATCTCCGTGGTCATTCTGCCGGGACCTGAAGACCTGGCTCTTCGAGCTCTCTGGCCCAGGCTGAGAATTTTAATTTTAATGTTAATTTTAACTGGGGTTTTATTTGTTCAGGGACGAATATAATTTTTTTTAACTGTTTTGAACTTTTGTATTTTTGTTTTTAATCACCCTGTAAACCACCCTGAGTCCTTCGGGAAAGGGCGGTATATAAATGTAATAAAATAAATAAATACATAAATAAATATAATGTGGCCGGCATGACTAGACGCCAAAGGTGCATGGAACACTGTTTCCTTAGGATGCTGAGCTTGTCGATCGGAAGGTTGGCAGTTTGGCGGGTCGAATCCCGAGTGCCGCATAGCAGAGTGAGTGCCTGTCACTCGTCCCAGCTTCTGCCAACCTAGCACCTCAGATACAAAGCCCAAAAAAGGTATAAAAATCCACCCACTCTCAACTCCGTTTGGTCAGCTGTCCCAGAATCACATGCTATTGCTGTTCTCCTCATCAATAAACTGGAACCTTTCCTAAGCAGCCTCCATTTGTATTTCCAGCATCTTACCCTTCCTTTTATTTACTCCCAGCTTGGAACGGGGCCTGATTTTTCTTTCAACAAAACTAAACTACCATAGAGGATGCAACTGACAAAGCTTGAGTCTTTCGGTCCTGAGTCCCTCAGAGAAGAAATGTCAGAGCATGCACAGTCTTATTGCGCTGAGGTAATCTAGGAGTAAACACAGCAAACAATGGTTTGTATTAAATGGTGGTTTATCTTGCCCTATCTACAATATACACCAGGAACAATATACATACCCGTGCTAATACAGCAGGATCCAACAAACCACGATTACAGCAGGAAACAGAAGAGAGAGAGAACTTATCAGCAGAGCCTTCCCTTTGTACAAATGCTCTTAAAGAGACACAAACCCTGCTGAGTCATTCTCATCATTATATTACATCTTACATCTTACATTACCTAAGCTGGTTAGCTATTAAATCAATACCTTGACAAGACACCTCAAACTAATGCGGTCTATTCAATGCTATTGACCAGGTCAAAGCAAATAGACAATCCAGATCTCTTGACTTAGCAGCTTCTTCCAAAACAGCACCAATAAACTTTTATCTGAACTTTCTGTCCTTTGAGATAAAAGGAAGCTTTGAAATAGCTTGGATGTTATCATCCTTTGGCTCAAAGTAATAACTACAACTAGATCCTTTCCCCCCTCCTAATGGCTTTTTACAGTTTTAGTCTTCGAAATAGCTTTGAAATTTAGTCAGGACATTATCAGGAACTCTCAAATCTTTATAAATAGGACAATTTTTCTTTTCTTTTGTTTTTCTTTCCTTTTTAACACGAACAAAAACTGTTGAATAAGTTCAAGGAGCTCTTAACGAAGCTCTCTGGATGCTGTTCTTGGAGAAAAACTTGCTCAGGGGGGGGGAAAGGAGTGCAGAAAGCCCATTTCGGTAGGCATCTTTCGGGGGCAGAGTGGAAAATAGGATTATAAAAGTGAGTCAAACCACACGAGAATCCACTTCCTACACTTTTAGAGCATTTCCCCCCCCCAAAAAAAACCCCACCACAATTACGTTCCTCTCTGATGGGATCGAACAAAGTAGACCATGGAATAAGAGTTTGGGTATTTGTTTTGGCAGAAATTGGCGTCTCAGCAAATCATTCATGGGAATAACGTGTTGCAGCAAGACAGAAAGGGAAATTAATTCCAGAGGCAGTTTTCGATTATTCTCCAGATTGTAACCTGTCATCTTCTGAGTAAGTCAACGGGCAAAGTACAGCTGAAATCCTGTTCTGCTAATGAAATCCTTTAGTCATGCTAATTCCAACGTTGGCTCTAATTGCTTCTAATTTGGCTGTTTTTAAACTACCAGTCTGAAAGTCAGTCCTGTCGCCTGATGTTTGTCTGCTTTACAACTTAGTTCTCCTGTGCCCTAGAGTTGCTAGTGCCAAAGTTTGAGCCACTTGATATACAAAAAGCATGCATGAGAAAGCTATCGTGATTGGGGTGTGTTTGTGGGTGTGGGTGTGGGGGGAATTGCTAGCTCTGACTGATTTGCCACGATGTGCTGTTAAATGGGCTCAACCCAGCACTTTCAGGTAAGGTAAGTTTGGTTTTAAGATGCCAGTATTGCAAGTAAATAAAATTTAGAGCAATGAGAGGGTCCTTGGTGCTCTCTTGAGCTTGCTTGTTGTCTTCCAGACGTTTCGTTACCCAACTAGATATCATCATCAGTGCTAGAAGGGAGGGGGGGCTTGGAGAGAGAAGGGGGGAGGAGGAGGAGGGGGAGGGGGGAAAGGGAGGAGAGGGAAGAGGAGGACCATGGGGTCCTTGATGCTCTCCGAGCTTGGTTGTTTTCTTGCAGATGTTTCATTACCCAAACGAGGTAACAGTGCTGGAGGAGGAAGAGGAGGATTGTGGATCTTCGAAGCTCTCTGAGCTCGCTTGCTTTCTTGCAGACTTTTCATTACCCAACTAGGTAACATCATCAGGGTTAGGAAAGAATGTGGTTTGCTCTCAGTTTATATTCTAGGGGGCTTCACCTGTCAAGCCTGTTTACTGTTTAGCTTGTTTGGCAGTTCCTTGACTGAGACATTGTTTACTTCTTGGTTTTTGGTCTGATAATCTTGGTTTAATTTGTGCTCATCTGGGTGTTGATCCAATCCTTCCTTCCTTCCTTCCTTCCTTCCTTCCTTCCTTCCTTCCTTCCTTCCTTCCTTTCTTTCTTTCTTTCTATCTTTCTTTCTTTCTTTGTTTTTGGTCTGATGTTAATCTTGGTGTTAATTTGTGCTCATCTGGGTGTTGATCACTTTCTTTCTTTCTTTCTTTCTTTCTTTCTTTCTTTCTTTCTTTCTTTCTTTCTTTCTTTCTTTCTTTCTTTCTTTCTTTCTTTCTTTCTTTCTTTCTTTCTTTCTTTTTGGCCTGATGTTAATCTTGGTGTTAATTTGTGCTCATCTGGGTGTTGATGGCTTGCTTTCTCTCCTTCCTTCCTTCCTTCCTTCCTTCCTTCCTTCCTTCCTTCCTTCCTTCCTTCCTTTCTTTCTCTTTCTCACATTTTCTCAAATTTCTCATTGGCTTCAGTTACCGCTTGGAAATGAGTTGCCTAAAAATGATTTCTCCAGCCTTTGGCAGAACAGGAGAACGTTGGAAGGGGTGAAATAGAAAGCTGCACATGGGGTCTGCACGTTTCATTTGGGACTAGGAAGCAGTCCCAGGCCCACAGTATTTGCCAAACTGGTTGTGTATTGAGATAGCTAAATCTTTGCAAGCCCCCGAGTGCCTGCATGTAAAAATTACATACAGTTTAGTGAGCTATGCACAGTCTTAATTGGTAGTCTGATTAAATAAATGAGTACTCAGGTCCTTTTTACAGCGTTTCCTATGAGGAATCCTAGTCAGTTTTATAACTCTTCTAATTTCATCTTCAGGAACAAACCTACGAAGCAGTGATTGCTTTGAATTTATCCATACCTGAAATTTGAATCCTTCTTGGTCTTGAGTCTTCCTTTCTTCCTCCCTCCCTCCCTCCCTTCCTTCCGTTCTTCAAATTTACTCACCACCCATCTCTCAGATCTGGTGACTCTGAGCGGCTTACCAGAGTCCAGATAAAACAACACTCAACGGTTATATACCGTCCTTCGGGAAAAGGGCGGTATATAAATTGAATAAAATAAATAAATAAAATATAAAAATGGATTAAAACTTGCAAAAAACAAAAAAAACAAGCTAAAAAGCAGCATTTACCCAAGCCTTGACTTGGTTTGAACATAGGCAGTATGTGGTCAGCTGTTGACCAATGGCATGCTGGCTGAGGAATTCTGGGAGCTGAAGTCCACAAGTCATAAAAGGGCCAAGTCTGAAGACCCCTGACCTATAGTTTTTCCTTTGAGAACCTTTTACATTGAACTGAAAGGAAAGAAGTCATTTAATAGTGACAGATAACTAATAACACCATCAACTTGCACCTTATATGCTGAGTTACAATGAGAAAACTCAAGAATACCTTTTCTTTAAGTCTGGGAATGAAAAGATGGTAACGCAATACTGCAATAGAAAGACACTTGCAGAATATATACATAGATAAGATATGTGTGTGTGTGTGTGTGTGTGTGTGCATGTGTATGAAAACATCACTATTTAAGACTATAGTTTGACATTATATTGAGAGTGTGATTACGCTGTTTGCTGTATGAAGAAGTGAATAATGGCTTTATTTACCTGGAGGCTGCAATCCAATTTTTCAGTATTACTACTAAATATCAGCTCTTGTGAGTAATATGCAATAAACAGGTGATAAAAAAATACTTTCATGTAGTAATGCATTGTTATGATATTGCAAAATAGACTCTTGTAAATAGCCTATTTCAGCACCGCATCAAAACCTCAGTTAGCAGCATTTCTGCATCAAAGTATTTCAATCCCCACTTCCTTAAAATATACTCTCTTTAGAATTTCTACTGCATGAGATTTGTTGGGGAGAATACTTCGGTGTAGTTTAGAATATTTCTGTCCTCAGCGGCTATGCATATATAAGAGATCACGAAGTGGAATATCACGAAACATTTCAACATTAAAAAATGGAAGCATGTTTGACTGAATTCCAGGACTAAGATGGGCTGGCCTTTACTGTTACTTTTTTTTTTTCCCTGCAAACACACCGGCACACATTAAAAATAAAATTCCGATGCCAGCTCTCAAAAGAAAACAAATATATACCCATATATGCACATGCACACTAGTATACATATGCTACACACACACACACACACACACACACACACACACACACACACAAACACAAAATATATATTAATCACAGTCCATTTTGAATGCATAGCAGAAAAAAGAGTCTTGAGAGTTAAGAAGGTTGATACCATTTGTCTGAAATGGTATAGGGTTTCCTGCCTGAACAGCGGTTTGGACTAGAAGACCTCTAAGGTCCCTTCCAACATCATCATCATCATCATCATCATCATCATCATCATTATTATTATTATTATTATTATTATTATTATTATTATTATTATTATTATTATTATTATTATTATTATTCTATATGATATTACAGAATATAGTTGTTTCAGATACCACATAGCCCCCTCCAAGAAGGTAACAAAGAAAACCAATTATGTCAGGGGTCTTCAAACTTGGCCCTTTTATTCCTCAGAGTGCCTGGCTGAGGAATTCTGGGAGTTGAAGTCCACAAATCATAAAAGGGCCAAGTTTGAAGACCCTTGGGTTATGGAGAGTATGTTAGCATCCATTACAATACTATGGACCCTGCTCAAACATTGCTTATATGCCATGTCCTGGATAGAAGGAAGTGAATTCCCAATAATCTTTTCGGCTGTCCTCACCACTCTCTGCATCGCCTTCTTGTCCAAAACAGTAATACTTCCAAACCACACCGTAATACAATACAACACAACAGGATGCTTTCAATCATCCCACATCTCTATGTTTATAAATCCCGAATGGACTTGTATGCGTGGACATATTCTGCCTTGGATGGTGAAAACTGTGGCCTTTCCGTGCAATGAAGGTGTTGCCATAGCATTAAATGCTATATTAGCAACAAGTTAACACACTGTCCTCACAATACAATCTACAAATGATGCTTAAGTCGTGATTAAAGCTTCTCTGTCATGCATTTATCTGAAATGTTTTCTAGAAAAAAAAATCCACACAAAATGTCAGAGAGAGAGGAAATTTGTAGATTAATTAGAAATGTACAGAAATTCAATTTCCCCTTCCTGGATGTAGGCCTTCTCTGAAGGACTCTTTCAGAAGAACACTCTCATTTTTCTTCCTATCACTCATATCCTTTCAAAGAAGAACTAAGGGAAGACAAGATAGCAGTGTTCCAATATTTGAGGGGCTCCTACAAAGATGAAGGGTCAAACTATTTTCCAAAGCTTGGAAAGGCAGGACAAGAAACAATGGATGGAAACTAACCAAGGAGAGAAGCAACCTGGAACTAAGCAGAAATTTCCTAACAGTGGTAGCAATCAACCAATGGAATAGCTTGCCTTCAGACGTTGTGAGTGCTCCACCACTGGAGGCTTTCAAAAAGAGACTGGACAACCATTTATCTGAAATTGTATAAGATCTCTTGCTTAAGCAAGGGGTTGGACTAGAAGACCTCCAAGGTCCCTGCCAAATCTATTATTCTATGTTCTAATTCCAGGATGTCTAATGAGTGATCAGTAACAAGCTGTTTCCAGAGATGTCTCATCCCAAATAACAACACGGCTACGTAAGACCCAGGGAGAAAAATCATCCATTTTAGGAAATATGTGCAAGTCCCCTGCGCATCATCCCTGGCTTTATTTATTTTTAATCTGTGAAAAGCCAAGTGTTAGCTAGAAATATTTTATTTTACAGTTCCATCCACTGTATATACCGAAATTTGCTCCTAGCAGGATTCGACGATTTTTAAACCCCATCTTGGGCAAACACAATCTGAGTGGATTTAGTATCGGTGGCAATAGAAGATTTGCGCTTGGAGATCCCAAAGTTGCTTTTTTCAAAAGCAACTGGGGTTTTTTTTCCCTTGAAGAGGTTTCGCTTCTCATCCAAAAAGCTTCTTCAGTTCTAACCGAATGGTGGGGAATGGAAGGGTTTATGCCTCTTGCAGTCACCTGGCTGTTCACATTCTGAAGGTTAATTATTAGAGAGTCGTCGAGGCCACTTGGAGGCTTATTTGTGCCCTTCGGGTCACTTGGAAATGGGTGTGGGACTTTCTTGGGACTGCTGAAAAAGACTGTGTTGTAAACAGAATAACAGAGTTGGAAGGGACCTTGGAGGTCTTCTAGTCCAGCCCCCTGTTCAGGTGGGAAACCCTATACCATTTCAGGCAAAAGCTCAGAGATAGATGTGGTTGTATCCCTCCCCCTCTGTCGAGAGAGGGCTGTTCAATCTTAAGCCCTGTTTCAAAACAACGCCACGATGGAATACAATCTTAAATCGGACCGCCTTAACAACACATCTCTTCTTCTTGTTGTTGTTAGTTGTGAACTCGTGTCTGACCCATCACGACCCCATGGACAACGTTCCTCCAGGCCTTCCTGTCCTCTACCACCTTCTGGAGTCCCTTTAAGCTCACGCCTACTGCTTCAGTGACTCCATCCAGCCACCTCATTCTCTGTCGTCCCCTTTTTCTTCTCTTGCGCTCAACCTTTCCCAGCATTAGGCTCTTCTCCAGTGAGTCCTTCCTTCTCATTAGGTGGCCAAAGTATTTGAGTTTTAGCTTCAGGATCTGGCCTTCTAAAGAGCAGTCAGGGTTGATCTCCTCTAGGACTAACCGGTTTGATCGCCTTGCAGTCCAAGGTACTCACAGGAGTCTTCTCCAGCACCATAGTTCAAAGGCCTCCATTCTTTGGCGCTCAGCCTTTCTTATGGTCCAACTTTCACAGCCATACATTGCAACTGGGAAGACCATAGCCTTGACTATATGCACTTTTGTTGGCAGGGTGATGTTGGCATACATCTCTCCTTAGGGTTATCTAAAACAGAGAAGACAGCTTTGTCTCTGAATGTCTTCATTAGCCCAGACGATTTCAGGTTTTTTTTCTTTTTCTTTTTTTTTTTACAAAAATACACAGGCTTATCAACTTCCAAGTATATCCTGAAGGCATGGTATAATTAAAGCAAAATATATACTTATGTGTATGAAAATCTCAGTTTCGTTTTAGGTTGTCATAATCGTTGCTTAGCAACCAAAAAAAAAGGAGAAAAGGACTTAAGCTCTGTTACCTGGGTTGCCCTAAGGATAATAGGGGGAGGTCTACCCATTTTGTTCCTCTTAGTTTTTGAATGTTCTTTTTTAATTTGTTTTTTCAATTTAATTTATTTATTGATCTAAGGTTCGTACATTTAAGGCTTTTCACATATTTCCCCATGTGACTGCTTCTTGGCCAGAACAGGGAAGAAGAAGAAAAAAAAGAAGATAAACATATGAAGATTCTTTGTTTATAAGAACTGGAAAAAAATATTTATTGTTATTTATTAAATTTGTTTGCAATCCATTTCAGCTTTCTAAAATGGGCTTTAGTTGTGTTTGTGACATATTACCCAAACTCCATCAAAAACCACCAGCACTTATTCTTATCAGGGAATTTAGATATACTAAGATTAGAAAATGAGTCTATTCATTCTCCAAATTATCAAAAAATAGCAATGGCAATAGCACTTAGACTTATATATCGCTTCACAGTGTTTTACAGCCCTGTCTAAGTGTTTCTACAGAGTCAGCCTATTGCCCCCAACAATCCAAACTCAAAAGGATGGAAGGCTGAGTCAACCTTGAGCTGGTTAGGATCGAAGTCCTGGCATTGGGCAGAGTTTTCCTGGAATAGTGTATTCTAACCACTGTGCTACCATGGCAGAGATATCAATAGCAATAGCACTTAGACTTATATACCACTTCACAGTGCTTTGCAGCCCTCTCCAAGTGTTTTTACATAGTCAGTCTATTGCCCTCAACAATCTGGGTCCTCATTTTACCGACCTCGGAAGGATTGAAGGCTGAGTCAACCTTGAACCTGTCAGGATTGAACTCCTGGCAGTGGGCAGTGAATTAGCCTTCAATACTGCATTGTACTGTGCCACCAATTCTCCTTCCTTCCTTCCTTCCTTCCTTCCTTCCTTCCTTCCTTCCTTCCTTCCTTCCTTCCTTCCTTCCCTTCCTCCCTCCCTCCCTCCCTTTCCTCTTTCCTTCCCCCCTCCGTTCTTTCTTTCTTTCTTTCTTTCTTTCTTTCTTTCTTTCTTTCTTTCTTTCTTTCTTTCTTTCTTTCTTTCCTTCCTTCCTTCCTTCCTTCCTTCCTTCCTTCCTTCCTTCCTTCCTTCCCACTTAGCAATAGCACTTAGACTTATATACCAGTTCACAGTGCTTTACAGCTCTCTCTAAGTGGTTTACAGAGTCAACATGTTGCCCCAAACAATATGCGTCCTCATTTTACCGACCTTGGAAGGATGGAAGGTGAATCAGCCTTGGTGGAGCAGTGGGCTAATGCCTCCTTAAGTAACACCAGCTGCCTGCAATCAGTGCAGGTTCGCATCCCACCAGGCTCAAGGTTGACTCAGCCTTCCATCCTTCCAAGGTAGGTAAAAGGAGGACCCAGATTGTTGGGGGCAATAAGCTCACTTTGTAATAATGCCGCTTGGGGTGTGTGTGTGAAAGCCCTAATAAGCAGGCATATAAATAGAATGAAGGCTACTGCTAAGCACATTGATTTGTGCTTCTTAGATTGTAAGCCGCCCTGAGTCTTCGGAGAAGGGCGGGATATAAATGGGATTAAAATAAATAAATAAATAAAAAAATCAACCTTGAGCCCTATCAGCATCAAACTCCAGGCTGTGGGCAGAATTAGTCTGCAATTCTGCATTCTAATCACTGTGCCAACAATAGGTTGGCTGAGTATTGAGGGGAATCCCTCAAAAAATGGAGTCTTGTTTTTCACTTTGAAGGAGAAAAAAATCTTAGTCCATGGCCTCCAGCAAGCCAAGTCATGTCTCATTGCAAAGAGCTGCATGGAGCACATGGAATATGGAAATTATTTCCATAAAGCGCAGTATTTTTTTTCTGCAGAACAATGATTCTGCACAATTTAATAGCTCTCTTTGAGGACTACCCTGTTTCCCCAAAAGTAAGGCCTACCCCAACAAGGCCTAGTTTGATTTTTGGGGGTGGGCCTAATATAAGCCCTATCCCAAAAATAAGCCCTAGTTTTGGGGCCAGGGGCATGCCTAAAAATCAAGCTAGGGCAGGGTGGGGATGTGGAGCTGCCCCACCTGCCCCACCCCCACTTGCAGCCAGGCCTCTCCTTGCCAGTCCACTTCTTCTTCTGCAGCCAGGCCTGCATTTCTCAGTCACAGGGCTTTCCAGAAGGCAGAGGCCTTCTGGAAAGCCCTATGACTGAGAAATGCAAGCCCGAATACAGCTGCAGAACTTTGGCCCCAGAAGAAGTGGACCGGCTGGGTGGGGCTGTCAGTGCCAGAGGTGAGGTAAGGCCTACCCTGAAAATAAGACCTGGTGCCTGTTTTGGGGAAAATAAATAAATAATTAAATAAGACCCAGTCTTATTTTCAGGAAAACATGGTCGTCACTAACGCAGTCTTTTTGAGCTGCAAAATCCAGAGAAACATGTGACTGCTGCAAAAACATAGAGAAGTATACAGGTAGTCTTGACTTAACGACTGCTACGGAGCCCAAAATTTCTGTTGCTAAGTGAGACATTTGTTACATTTGAATTTTGCCCCATTTTGCGACCTTTCCTTGCCACAGTTGTTAAAGGAAGCATTGCAGTTCTGAAGTTAGTAACATGGTTGTTAAGTGAATCTGGGTTCCCCCATTGACTTGGCTTGTCAGAAGGCCACCCAAGGGGGAAATCACATGATCTGGCTCACCGCAACCGTCATAATGACCACCACAGGGATGCTTCAATAATTGTTAAGCGTAAAAAATTGTCACAAGGCAGGCTTTTTCCAGTACTGTTGTAACTTGGAACAGTTACTAAATGAATGATTGCAAGTCAAAGTTTACTTGTAGCTTTTCGTACCATTTAGTGACAACCTGGATTTTTTCCCCCCATTAAAATAGTTTATTTCTTTTTTTTTTTAAAAAAAGTATGTTTTATTATTTTTTTACATAATCACCTTAATATTTGGTAAACATCTTGTTGTCTGGGTTTATATTTTTTTAAAAAAATCAATAGCCATTAGTTTCTATAATTCTACAGTCCACATAATAGCTTTGCTTGATGTTCTCTTCTTCCAAAAATGTTCTCTTTTGCCATACTTGAATCAATGTGTCGCGAAGGCCTGCCTGAGGAAAAAAGCTTAAATACTTAAGTGTAATGAAAACGCGGTGGCTCAGTGGGTTAGGACGCTGAGCTTGTTGTTCAGAAGGTCGGCAGTTTGGTGGGTCGAATCCCGAGTGCCGTGTAGCAGAGTGAGCGCCTGTTACTCGTCCCAGCTTCTGCCAACCTAGCAGTTCGAAAGCATGTAAAAATGCAAGTAGAAAAATAGGGACCGCTACGGTGGGAAGGTAACGGCGTTCCGTGCGCCTTTGGCGTCTAGTCATGCCGGCCACATGACCACGGAGACGTCCTCGGACAAGCGCTGGCTCTTCGGCTTTGAAACGGAGATGAGCACCGGCCCCTAGAGTCGGAAACAACTAGCACGCATGTACGGGGGAACCTTTACCTTTTTAATGAAAATCTTAACCAGTAAGAACATTTTGGATATTGAGGGGGGAAACAAATTGAAATAAGAATTTTAAACAGGATCCATGATAAGGCAATCAAGATGATCAGTTAGAAAAGAAGTTTTATATCACTGTGGTTATTATTTGCAGACATATTAGAAAAACGTCTTTATTGAATTGCTATTTATCCAAATAATAAGACAACTCGGATTTTTGCAGCCTGTGTAAACCCATTTAAGATGGGAAGAAACGGAAGGTTTAACCTCAGTTGCCCTTGCAGATAGATTTTTTTTTCTTTTAGTTGTTTAAACGTTTTAGCTCTGCAAGAGAGATTCCTTTCCTTCCTATCCTTGATGTGGGATAATCTGTTAAGATTACGACCCCACCAACTTGATAATCAGTCTTAGAGCTGCACATTAGAACAACCCAGATTTTGCTTGACCGTCTTAACTTATAGCAGCTACGCCCATATATTATTGGCCGCCATTACATGCATTGAATTATAGAGGAAACTGCCGTTTATGATTTAGTCTGCCTGTGGTTCTGGAAAATATATATATGTTGTTTTGTGTGTGGCCCGGAAGATTAACACACAACCATTACCACTAATACTGGAGGCTGTAACCTAGCAAAAGACTGGATAAATGCGTCAAACGGCAAAGTTACAAGCTAAAACAGGGGTCTTCAAACTTGGCCCTTTTATGACTTGTGGACTTCAACTCGCAGAATTCCTCAGCCTTGCACGTTATTGAGTAATCAGTGGAACTCCTTGCCTCCAGAAGCGGTGAATGCTTCAACACTGGAAGTTTTTAAGAAGAGACTGGACAGCCATTTGTCTGAAATAGTATAGGGTTTCCTGCCTGAGCAGGGGGTTGGACTAGAAGACCTCCAAGGCCCCTTCCAATTCTGTTATTCTGTTGTAACGCTGGTGCAAACCTACTGAAAAATTTACAAGTAATCCTTGATTATTTCATTTAGTGACCATTCAAAATTACTGAGAAAAGTGACTTTTGACCATTTTTCACACTTGCGACCATTGCAGCATCTCCACGGTCATGTGATCAAAATTCGGATGCTTGGCAATTGACTCGTATTTATGACCGCTGTTGTGTCCCAGGATCACGTGGGCCACTGACTCATATTTATGACGGTGGCAGTGTCCCAGGGTCACGCAATCCCCTTTTGCGAACGTCTGACCAGCAAAGTGAAGGGGAATGCCGGATTCACTTAACAACCTGGTTACATAACAACTGGAGCGATTCACTTAACAACTGTGGGAAGAAAGGTCGCAAAATGGGGCAAAACTCACTTAACAACTGCCTTGCTTAGCAACAGAAATTTGGTTCAATTGTAGTCAAGGACTATCTGAAATACGTCCCTTCTAGTTGTTCACCTTTCTAACATAAATTTGAAGCGCCTTTGTATATTCTAAACCACTTATCTTGTGTCAGAAGATTATAATATAGAAATTAAATCTTTCTAGCCACATATTTTCCCATCGTTCCATCTCTATGAAGGTAAAGGTAAAGGTTCCCCCGCACATGCGTGCTAGTCGTTTCCAACTCTAGGGGCCGGTGCTCATCTCCGTTTCAAAGCCGAAGAGCCAGCGCTTGTCCGAGGACGTCTCCGTGGTCTTGTGGCCGGCATGACTAGACACCAAAGGCGCACGGAAGGCTGTTACCTTCCCACCGGAGGGGTCCCTATTTTTCTACTTGCATTTGACGTGCTTTCGAACTGCTAGGTTGGCAGAAGCTGGGATGAGTAACAGGCGCTCACTCTGTTACGCGGCACTCGGGATTCGACCCACCAAACTGCCGACCTTCTGATCGACAAGCTCAGCGTCCCAACTCACTGAGCCACGGCGTCCCTTTTCCATCTCTATACTGCAACCCAAATTAGCCCAGTTTCAGAAAAACTAATGTTCAGCTCCCAATTGTATAGTGAGCACTCACAAAAGTTCCTGGCAGGGAGAAACTTATAAATTACTCCTTGCTTCCTTAACCTCCCCTTTTCTGATTGTAGCTCTGTTTCATACGGAGGACTGCAGAGTTATTTTCAACTTTGTTTTCACTATAGCTGAAAACAAAAAAAAGGAAAGGGAAGGGGGGGAAATGGAGTTAGTGACAGTTGTTCAATAGTTTTGGGGAAAAATTCAAATGTATGAAAACTCTCAAAGCAAAATAAACAACAAATGTCCTTTAACACTGCAAGGTAATTAAACGCAGGAATGAAAGGATCTGCTATTAACACAACGGTGTCTGTTCCAGCTGTAACATATGATCAAAATATCAGTGTGGCTTTTAAGGCATGCACTGAGTTGCGCATTTCAAAACACGTTCTGAGAACGAACTTTTTTTTTCAGAAGAAGCTGTTGATTCGAAATTCTGCAGCCCCTTTGAAATAGACATTTGTGCTCAACCGATTCTTTCTCTCCTTCTTTCTCTCTCTCCTCTCTCTTTCTCTCTCTCCCTCTCCCTCTCTTCCTCTTTCTCCCTCTCCCCACTCTCTCTCTCCCTTTCTGTGCCCCCTCTCTCCTTCTACCTCTCCCTCTCCCTCCCTCTCTCTCTCTTTCTTTCTCTCTCTCCTTCTCCCTTTCCCTCTCTCCCTCTCTCCCACTCTCTCTCTCCCTTTCTGTGCCCCCCTCCATCTCCCTCTCCCTCTCTTGCTCTCTTTCTCTCTCTCCCTCTCTCTTTCTTTCTTTCTCTCTCCTTCTCCCTTTCCCTCTCTCCCTCTCTCCCACTCTCTCTCTCCCTTTCTGTGCCCCCCTCCATCTCCCTCTCCCTCTCTTGCTCTCTTTCTCTCTCTCCCTCTCTCTTTCTTTCTCTCTCTCCTTCTCCCTTTTCCTCTCTCCCTCTCTCCCACTCTCTCTCTCCTTCTGTGCCCCCTCCCTCTCCCTCTCCCTCTTTCTCTCTCTCCCTCTCTCTCTTTCTTTCTCTCTCTCCTTCTCCCTCTCTTTCTCTCCCACTCTCTCTCTCCCTTTCTGTGCCCCCCTCTCCCTCTCCCTCCTTCTCCCCCTCTCCCTCTCTCTCCCTCTCTCTCTCCCTCCCTCTCCCTCTCTCCCCCTCTCCCTCCCTCTCTCTCTCCCAATCCCTCTTTCTCCCTCTCTCCCCCCTCTCTTTCCCTTTATGTCCCCCTCTCCCTCTCCCTCTCTCTCTCTTTCTTTCTCTCTCTCCCTCTCTCCCCATTCTCTCTCCCTTTCTGTGCCCCCTCCCTCCCTCCTTCTCCCTCTCTCCCTCTCCCTCTCTCTCCCTCTCTTTCCCCCTCCCCCTCTCTCTTTCTCTCTCTCCCTCCCTCTCTCTCTCCCAATCCGGCTCTCCCCCTCTCTCTTTCCCTCTCTGTCTCTCTCTCTCTCTCTCCCTCCCTCTCCCTCCCTCCCTCTCTCCCCCTCTCTCCTCTCTCTCCCTCCCTCTCTCTCTGCCAAATGCACAGCTGAAATCTGGGCAGATGATAGCAAGCCCTTTCTAGGAAGAAATTAGCAAATTGTGTGTGTCTCTTGTTTTGATTTGACAGTCATTCATCTTTCCAACAGAGATGGAAAAGATAATGAGGGTGTCTATTTAGTTTGATTTCAGACAGAGAGTTCTAATGAATCGCAAAATCCACTGTGACATTTCCTGAAAGAACATAGATTTTTTTTTGCCATTTCAAAGGTTTCATAGGAAAACTGGGACAGGAATACCGAGAAAGTGATACAGGTTTGTTCTCGACTTACAACAGTCCGTTTAGTGACTGTTCGAAGTTACGATGGCCCTGAAAAAAAATGACTATGACCTTTTTTTCACACTTATGACCGTTGCAGCATGGTCATGTGATTTACATTCGGATGACTGACAACCTGTTCACATTTATGACAGTCGCCAAGTCCCAGGATCATGTGATCTCCTTTTGCAACCTTCTGACAAGCAAAGTCAATGGGGAAGCCAGATTCACGACAACCAGGTTACTAACTTATCAACTGCAGTGATTCACTTAACAAATGTGGCAAGAAAAGTTGTATAATGGAGCAAAACATGCTTCATAAATGTCTCACTTAGAAACAGAAATGTTGGACTCAATTGTGGTCGTAAGTTGAGGACAATCTGCATTTCGGATACTTAGGAGCCTTACAAAATTGAAAGAAACAGCCAAATTTGGGGAAAAAACCAAAACACCTTGTGTTCTGAGAGTAAAGATTTGAGATGCTCTCTTTAGGTCTATAAACAGTTAATATATGTAATTTATTGTAAAAAAGGTAAAGGTAAAGGTTCCCCCGCACATGCGTGCTAGTCATTTCCGACTCTAGGGGCCGGTGCTCATCTCCGTTTCAAAGCCGAAGAGCCAGCGCTTGTCCGAGGACGTCTCCGTGGTCATGTGGCCGGCATGACTAGACGCCAAAGGCGCACGGAACGCTGTTACCTTCCCACCGGAGTGGTCCCTATTTTTTTACTTGCATTTTTACGTGCTTTCGAACTGCTAGGTTGGCAGAAGCTGGGACGAGTAACAGGCGCTCACTCAGTTATGCGGCACTCGGGATTCAACCCACCAAACTGCCGACCTTCTGATCGATAAGCTCAGCGTCCTAACCCACTGAGCCACCGCGTCCCCTTAATTTATTGTATATTGCTTTAAATCACATGGCTGAGAGAGCTGCAATGGATGTGAGAGGGGAAGGGGGGGAAAAGAGAAAAAGAAGAAGAGGAGGAGGAAGATGAGGAGGAGGAAGACAAGGTGGAGGAGGAGGAGGAAGAAGAAGAGAAGAAGGAGAAGAAGAAGAAGAAGAAGAAGAAGAAGAAGAAGAAGAAGAAGAAGAAGAAGAAGAAGAAGAAGAAGAAGAAGAAGAGGAGGAGGAGGAGGAGGAGGAGGAGGAGGAGGAGAAGGAGGAAACTTTGTGTATAAAAATCAAACTATAAATGATAGTAAGCACTGTCCCTTAACTTGTGGGAATTATTTTAGAAATGCAAATAGGAGCGGGAAAAAGATAAGACGAAGGAGAGCTGAGCTGTGCTAGGGTCTCTGAGTAAAATTAGAAGCACTGGAAGTTGCAGCCTGATCAAATGCAAAAAAAAAACAAACCTGCTTCCAGAAAGCAATTTTTAGTGATTCTGGTGATCATCTGGATTTATGCAGTCAAGATTTAGTAGCTTTGCACTAGCTTGACTTTCAGATTTATTTTCTGGTCTGAAATGGCTTAGAGGTTGACTCATGTAGAAGAAATTGCAGACCAGAGCAAATACGATATTAGCCAATGTTTGCAAACATTTTTATATCCCCATCCAAAGCCTTCCACTTATACAGGGATTTATTTAATTATGATTTTCTAACAGGCGCTTTATACGTAACCTTTATTGTCATTTTTTCCCCCGCACACATTAAAAATGAAATTTAGTTGCTTGCTCTCAAAGTGTGCACATGCACAACACACATTTAAAACATGCTAGATACAACATATGTATAGACCTACACAGGGCTTTTTTCCCTCATAGAACGCTCAGAACGGAGTTCCGGCACCTTTTTTGGATGGAACCTTGTAGGGTAGGCAAGGCAGGTTGTATGACATGTGTGAGTTCTGGCACCTTTTTCTTTTACAAAAAACCACTGGACCTACACCCTTACATATAAGTAACATATAAATATTAATCACTGTACATCTTGAATATGTAACAGAAGGAGGAAGCTTTAGAGCTCATGAAGTTGACACTCTATGGAACAAAACTGTGGCTGAATGTGGATGTTCTGCTTCGGATACCACGGAGCCCCCTCCTCCCAGAAGGTAACAAGGGAAACAGGTCGTGAAGAGGGTGTGTAGCATCCCAGACAATCCTGCAGACCCCGCTGAAGCATCGTTTGTGTGCCGTGTCCTGGATGGAAGGGAGGAAACTGCCAATGATCTTTTCTGCCGTCCTCACCACTCTCTGCACCGCCTTCCTGTCCGAAGCAGGGATGCTTCCAAACCGGACTGTGATGCTGTATGACAGGATGCTCTCGAACGTTCCCCTGTAGAAAGTGGTCAGGACGGGGGAAGGAAGATGGGCTTTTCCCCTGCGACGCAGAAAACGCAAGCGCTGCTGTGCCCGCTTCACTGGTGTCTCGCTGTTGAGCTACAAAGCCAGCCTACTTGTCAATTGCACACCCAGGAATTTGATTAGTAAACCAGTCAGATGGCATGAACCCAAGAGTTCTTATTGCTGGTCCCCTGCAGGTAGTCCTCAACGTATGACCTCAACAAAGCCCAAAATTTTTGTTGCTAAGCGAGACAGTTGTTAAGTGAGTTTCCCCCCATTTTACGACCTTGCTCGCCACAGTTGTGAAGTGAATCCCTGCAATTGTTATCAACACCGTTGCTCAGTGAATCTGGTTTCCCCCTTGACTTTGCTTTTCTGAAGGTCACAAAAGGGGATCACAGGACCCCAGGGGATGCTGCAATCGTCATAAATATGAGCCGGTTCCCAAGCATCTGAATTTTGATCACCTGGCCGTAGGGTTGATGCAATGGTCATTAA
Source organism: Vipera ursinii (assembly GCF_947247035.1). NCBI lineage: Eukaryota > Metazoa > Chordata > Lepidosauria > Squamata > Viperidae > Vipera > Vipera ursinii. The sequence continues at coordinate 8,718 of NW_028148290.1, read as the reverse complement.
GTGTGAAAAATGTCATAAATCCCTTTTTTTCAGTGCTGTTGTATCTGCGAACAGTCACTACATGAATTGTTGTAAGTCAGGGACTCCCTGTATGCTATTGTTGTGCATTAAAGACCGAGGAGCATCACATCAATATACTGTATAGGCCAGAGGTCACCAAACTTTTCATGTTGGTGGCCTGGAGGGAAAGGAAGCAGCTGGGAAATTTACATGAGCGCACAGGTGAACAAGGTCATGCACAAATGGGGCTGTGCACACACACACACATGCACAAACAGGCCGTGTAACCTGCACAGCACTAGCGGCCCTGTTTGCACAGGCGCACAGGTGTTAGCCACCACCCCTCGAGCACCACATGCATGTGCAAATAGGCCACAACCTGCACAGCACTGGTGGCCATGTGTGCATGCACACTGGCCCTAGCCACCACCGCTGCTAGCCCTGCACCACAGGTGCAAATGTGTCTGCGGGTGCTAGCAGGAGTGGGGGTGAGTGTGCGCAGTAGTGGGCCATGTTACCATAGACTGGGGACTCCTGGTAGAGACTTGGTGGCCCGGAGGGAAAGAGAGCAGCTGGGACATTTACACGTGTGCACACACAAACGGGGCCGTGTGCAAACAGGGCCGTGCACACACACACAGATGCTAGCCGCCACTGTTAGTCCCACATGCACATGCAAATGGGCCACGCAACCCACACAGCACTAGCGGCCCCATTTGCGCAGGCGTGCAGGGGCTCTCCCACCACCTCTGCTAGCACCGCATGCATGCACAAACGGGCCACCCAACCTGTACAGTGCCGGTGGCCATTTGCACATGCACGCAGGCCCTAGCCACCGCTGCTGCTAGCCCTGCACACAGGTGCAAACAGGTCCGTGGGTGCTAGCCTGAGTGGGGCTGAGTGCGCGCACACACCTGAGTGCACTGACCAGCCTGTCCCACGGTCCAGTGGCCAGTAGGCCACAGCTGAGTAGTGGGTCACAGACCATAGGTTGGGGACCCCTGGTATAGACCAATAAACCAGTCAGATGGCATAAAGCCAAGAGTTCTTAAAGGGTGATTTTCTAATGAAGGAACGTAATCCATCCTTAATGGATGAACAGTCTCTGCACTGGAGGATGGGCAGGTGGCAATTGTAATATGGGAAGTTGCAGTGAGAGATCATACCAAATTGCATTAAAAATATATTATCAGGAGGAAATATATTAGCAGGAGGAAGACGACGTTACGGGTTTGGCTGCTGCTTTCACTAATGATCCAGTGGAATAAAGGGAAAAGCATAACAAAACAATAACTGATGTTTTGCTCGGCGTTATGATATGAATTGCTGCTTTCCTCCTGCAAGGAATCTGCCATAACCTCCTTTGTTATTCTATTAGAAGTTGCTATTTTAATTTTTTTTTTGCTTTGAATCTCTTGTTTGTCTGCTTAAAAAGCTCTAAAACCTGGCAACATTTGCTAAGTTCTTCGTATGCTGGATTCAGCCTCGTTATTCATAGCCAGTTTATTAATATGTAACCGTCATTTTAAGAAGACGATCCCCGGGGGCATCTAGGAAATTACAGGTTAATTAGCTGAATGTCTGTTCCAGATAAATTGATGGGAAGCAGTATTAAAGATACAATTAGCAGGCATATTGCTTTGCTGAAGAAGAACCAGCTTGTCTTCTTGAAATGTAGGGCATCTCAGGACAGATAAAAGAAAATATTCTTTTCATGGCACAGGGTTTAATTATGGAACTGACAATTCCAAGATGTAGTTAAGACAGCAGCAACTTAGGAAGTTTTACGGGTGAAGAATAAGTCAATTAGTAGCTACCGGTTATATATATATCAGAAGGTCGGCAGTTTGGCGGGTCGAATCCCGAATGCCGCATAGCAGAGTGAGCGCCTGTTACGCGTCCCAGCTTCTGCCAACCTAGCAATTCGAAAGCACGTAAAAAATGCAAGTAGAAAAATAGGGACCACTCCGGTGGGAAGGTAACAGCGTTCCGTGTGCCTTTGGCGTCCAGTCATTTATTTATTTATTTATTTATTTTAATTCCATTTATATCCCGCCCTTCTCCGAAGACTCAGGGCGGCTTACAAGCATAGCAGTAGCCTTCATTCTATGTATATGTCTGCTTATTAGGGCTTTCACACACACACCAAGCAGCATTATTACAAAGTCAGCTTATTGCCCCCAACAATCTGGGTCCTCATTTTACCTACCTTGGAAGGATGGAAGGCTGAGTCAACCTTGAGCCTGGTGGGATATATATATATATATATATATATATATATATATATATATATATATATATATATATATATATATATATATATATATATATATATATATATATATATATATACTGGACTCAGAAAAAAAAGAATATAAAAAGCAAACTGAAAAGGCATCAGAAAGATGACCCAGGCAGTTTGAAGGCGTTCCAGGAAATATTTGGGATTCCCTTGTGCACGGAAAAATATTCAATCCCCAACCATCGGTGGTTTTAGGTAATAAGCTGTCTTCTCATCTGAAATGATTTATCTTAATTTACCTCATGACATTGTTGTTTTAGAGACGCTGGGAACATTCACTCATGAATGGCCTGTCTCCTGTCTGAAGGGATACAGTTCAACAGCAGATGCTTTTGTTGAAGGAAAAGTCTTCATCGTGGTTCAGTCCAAGCCGGGAATAAACAACATGGCGACTGCTTTAGAAAAAAGCTTGCAGTTTATTGAAGAGGAGAGCCAGACAGGAAGATGGCTCTGGAAGAAAGAGAGAGAGAGAGAGAGAGAGAGAGAGAGAGAGAGAGAGAGGGAGAGAGACCATGTAGGGAGTGGGTTTTTATACCCTCTGGGGCTCCTGAGGTTGTTTCCTGTTCCTGTTTGAGCCTTTGTATTTCCTGGCTCTGGTGATATCGCCAGAGAAAGCCAATTATTTTTTCCCTAAGGGTTTTTGGTTTTATTCTGCTATGACACTTTTCCTTTCCTCCTTCTTCAAGTGAAGGTAAAGAGGAGTTTGGGAATTTAAGGAGTTCTGGTGAAGAACTTATGTTGCAGTGGTTAATGGAACTAGACTTGAAATGGGAAGAATCTGGAGTTCTGCTCCTGCCTTAAGCATGTGATCAGCCATTATCTCCACCTAAGGAATAACAAAATAACAGAGTTGGAAGGGACCTTGAAGATCTTGTAGTCCAGGGGTGTCAAACTGCCAGCCCATAGGCCGGATGCATCATGACAAAACCGCACTCCCCCCATTACCGGCAATGGGGGAAAAAGCTCTGATACGTTGCGTGACGTCACATGACACCGTGAATTTGATATGTCTGTTCTAATCGAACCCCCTGCTCAAGCAGGAGACCCTATACCATTTCAGAAAAATGGCTGTCAATTCTCTTCTTTAAAACCTCCAGTGATGGAGCACCCACAACTTCTAGAGGCAAGTCGTTCCACTGGTGAATTGTTCTCATTGTCAGGAAATTTCTGCTAGGTTGCTTCACAGTTTCCATCCATTGTTTCTTGTCTTGCGTTCTAGTGTTTTGAAGAATAGGGTGACCCCCTCCTCTTTGTGGTAGCCCTTCAAATATTGGAACACTGCTATCATGTCATCCCATGAGTAAGGAAGTAAAGGAAAACTTTGCCAAAAATGCTGGCAAGAAAACCTCTGGGACATGTCTACATAATTCTCTGAATGATAGATAAATAGATAGATAGATAGATAGATAGATAGATAGATAGATAGATAGATAGATAGATGGATGGATGGATGGATGGATGGATGGATGGATGGATGGATGGATGGATGGATGGATGGATAGATAGATAGATAGATAGAAAGATAGATAGATAGACAGACAGACAGACAGACAGACAGACAGACAGACAGACAGTGTATGTATGTATGTATGTATGGATGGATGGATGGATGGATGAGTGTGAGATTAGATATCCCAAGACTCCTGCAAGCAGATACACTTCTTTAAGGTCCAAATATTTAGTCCCTGAAACATCTGCAATCATATATTGCATGAGATGTTGGGAGACCGCACAAGATTGTGGACCAGCAAAAAATAGTTAAATGTATGCCGCTGTCTGCAGATTGTAGCCAAGAGAGTGTGTATTGTTCCTACTGTGTCATTTGGCAGCATGCAAGAAGACCTACCCACCATGCATGGAAAAATATGTAGCTCTTTTTTTTTATGAAATAGACTGAAATAGACTTAAGAGCTTAATTTTTCAATTGTTGGTCCACGTTTTAGCACTGACTCCATTCTTCACTTTGTTGCAGGTTCTTAGTGAATCACACCGCTCCTTCGAAACACCCTATAAAGTAAAAATATGGATGCTTATGGGTTGACTGGCAAGATGTTCCTATTTTTGTTTGTGACATCAGCGAAGTAATGAACTTGGGTTAAGTTGTTCTACCAGAGGTTGAGTTGTTCTCAGCCTCATGATCAAGAAGATGGAACAACTCATTTGTACTGGGACAGAAGTCCTAGTATTATAGAGGAAGCAACTTTAGAGTAGTAATTCGTCATTATCTTCAACTGATAAAGAGATCTACTCTTGTTTAGGTTCCAACCAATATTTTGAAGATATTAAATGTAATACATTATTTTCAGTATGAAATAAAAGCAAAATCGATTACACAAATGTAACAATAACTCAGCAGACTATCTCATTCTTTCTCAGCCAGGTGCCCTCCTTGTATGCTGGAGCTGAATTTACAGAATCCCAAAGAAGCAAGAGCAAGTTGCAAACTCAGCTGGGAATTTACAGACTTGTAGTTCCAGCATATCTGGAGAGACCAAGGTGGAAGAAGGCTTTAGTTAAGCCAACATGTCTTCTGTAAAGTGTGGGAAGTCAGCCCTCTCCCAGAGAAGGAAATATAAAAAGGGCAGAAAAATATATTTTCTCAAAGGATCATAAAGAGGCAGCAAAGCATGCCCAGTTTTCTTAATATCCCCAAGTATCCCTCCCCCAAGCAGAAACCAGCTCTGTAGAAATGCAGATGTGATAATCCATTCAGGAAGATTTGAGCCCTCCAGCTAGAAGATTAAGAAGGCAAAGACACCTAAAATCTACATACCTCACCCAAACTCTAATACAGGACATAAGAGGATTAAGCCACAGATGCCAAAGGGCACACTCAGACTCAAGTCAGAATACATGACACAAGAAATACAAAGGCTCAAACAGGAACAGGAAAAAACCTCAAGAGCCCCCGAGGGTATAAAAACCCACTCCCTACATGTGCTCGCTCTCTCTCTTTTTCTTCCAGCGCCCTCTTCCTGTCTGGCTCTCCTCTCCAATAAACTGCAAGCTTCTTTCTAAAGCAGTTGCCATGTTGTTTATTCCCAGCTTGGACTGAACCACGATGAAGACGTTTCCGTCAACACACTCATACCACTTACATGCCTCCTGCTTGTAGCTGACTTAACCAGCTCAATCTGGGTTAAAGGATGGGGAGGAGGAGGACAGCTGTATAGTCCTGAAAAACTTTGCCAAGCAAACTTCATGGACTCGTCCAGGCAGTTTCCAAAACTCAAACATGATTGAACAGAAGAAAAAAAAAATCACAATTGTCCCTCATCCTTTTCATTTCTGTCTTTGCTAGATAATAATAATAATAATAATAATAATAATAATAATAATAATAATAATAATAATAATAATAATAATAACAATAACAACAATAATAATAAGAACAACAAGAACAACAAGAACAACAAGAAGAAGACGTTGGAAGGGACCTTGGAGGTCATCTAGTCCAACCCCCTGTTCAGGCAGGAAACCTTATACCATTGCAGGCAAATGGCTGTCCAGTCTCTTCTTAAAAACCTCCAGTGTTGGAGCATTCACCACCTCTGGAGGCAGGTTGTTCCACTGGTTAGTTGTTCTAACTGTGAGGAAGTTTCTCTTTAGTTCTAGGTTGCTCCTCTCCTTGACTAGTTTCCATCCGTTGCTTCTTGTCCTGCCTTCAGGAGCTTTGGAGAATAGCTTGACTCCCTCTTCTTTGGGGCAGCCCCTGAGATATTGGAACACTGCTATCATGTCACCCCTCACCCTTCTCTTCATTAAACTACACATACCCAATTCCAGCAACCGTTCCCAATATGTTTTAGCCTCCAGCCCCGTAATCATCTTTGTTGCTCTTCTCTGTACCCTTTCTAGAGTCTCGACATCTTTTTTACATCGTGGTGACCAAAACTGGATGCAGTATTCCAGGTGTGGCCTTACCAAGGCCTTGTAAAGTGGTATTAGTACTTCACGTGATCTTGATTCTATCCGTCTTGTTAATGCAGCCTAGCACTGTGTTGGCTGAGAGCTCAAGGCGACTTCAATAGGTACCCTGCTTCATTTTATCCATCCAATAACAACACTTGGAGGTGATTAAGGTAGACCAGACAGGAAATGTAACCAAATGAGCTAATTTTACTTTATTTATTATATAGCTGGATTAACATGATCTCACAAGTCTAAAAGTACATGCTATAACCCAGTCACCATTTCTATCAATTATTTTGCAGGAAAAAGGGGAAGAGAGAGAGAGAGAGAGGAAGAGAAAAAAAAATCAGCTTCAACATTCGGTTACTTAGATACCATGCCTACTCATCTTAACCAACACATCTCCGTCTCAACCAGCTTCAAGCTGATAGGGGATCAATAAAACGAAGCCCTGAGATTTAATCCTAATGTCTCCAGATCAGCATGGATTTAACTCTGTCTGAAACCTTGCAGAATCATTGGTAGCGTCCACAACAACACAAACGGCCTTATGAATTAAATTCCTGTCACTAATCAAAGCTGAACTGTTAACTGGTTGCTTTAGAAATCAAGGGATTTACAGATGAATATCATCTCTCTCTCTCTCTCTCTCTCTCTCTCTCTCTCTCTCTCTCTCTCTCTCTCTCTCTCTCTGCGTGTGTGTGTTTCTTTTTAAATATTTTTATTAAAAGATTGTATGCAATTTTTTTTTTAAAAAAAACTACAGAAACGTAGAAGAAATAGAAAAAAGAAATAAATTATAAAGGGGTAAAGGAAAACATGAAGGATAATAAAAAAAGAAAGACCAAAAAGGAAGGGATCTAAATAGATGAACTTTGCCACAATTGCAATCTTTCTCTCTGTTCTTGACGCCATTTTTAAGCTTCCGTGTATTGCTCTTGAATTGAATACTTAGATCTACTGTATTTTTTCAAATGTCTGAAGGTCTCGAAAGGGGAGCCCATGACCTTGGGACCCAGCAACGGTCGTAAGTATGAGTCAGTTGCCAAGCGTCTGAATCTTGATCACCTGATCATGGGGAGGCTACAAGGTCGTAAGTGGGGGGAAAAAGGGTCCTAAGCCACACTTTTTTTCCAATGCCGTTGTAACTTTGAACGGTCACTGAATGAATTCTTGTATGTGGCGGACTTTCCGTACGTTCACAGTGATGTGGAAACCAACAAAACAAAATCGTCTTAATCCGCGAGACTACAATTTTAGCAAACACTTCTGAATTGTTTACAACACTGTCACAAAAGCCATCTCTTTTTTTTGTTTCTGCTTCAATGTTAAAAGTTGAGTTAAAAGAAGAGAAACTTAAGAGATGGGGTGGGGGGGGGAAAGCTGTTAAATGTTGAAGAGCCGGTCTTAATTTTCTCTGCTGCAATTTTCTCTTCTGCAATTATTCCTAATTGCCATTTTTGTGGTTGTTAACCTAGAATAAATAAAGTTACAATTAAAACATGGGTCAGGGTAAATGGTTGGGGCTCTTTGTAAAATAAATAAATAAATAAATAAATAAATAAATAAATAAATAAATAAATAAATAAATAAATAAATAAATAAATAAATAAATAAATAAATAAAATAAAAAAATAAAAAAAATCCAGAGGAAAAGCATGAGAATCTGGCATTTGGATGTGGCTACAGTGTGATTGAACAGACTGTAGCTCAGCTGGAGAAGCAAACAGGTTAGGCTTACACAAACACCCTTACGTCAAAACCAGAACTGCATCGTCTGTTTTGCCTGATTGGCCAATTTGCATAATTTGATTTACATAATTAAACTTCATTATTCTTTGCCATCTGTACATCATGGACTGAGGCATGCCGGCTGAAGGAAAAAGGGTTAGCAAACTCAAAACAAGAAAAATATGAAATCAATCTATTAGAACAGAAAAATAAAAACCACGTAGATACGTACCTGTACAGAACAAAATTAATTCTCATCTAATAACTCACAATGGGATGGTTAGAGTAAATAAAATATGGGCAAAGGACAGGAGAACCCAACTTTGGCAGATAATCTGTTTGATCCAAGCACCGTTAACACTTTCCTGTGCTCGAAATCCAGATTTCGTTTGCAAAGCCAACTGCTGGCTTTGCAAGGATGGGACAAATGCAACTAGGAGAAATGGGTATTTTTTTTTTCTTTCAAAAATAGGTAATAATGAAGACTAGAATTTTAACTTGCGTTTATACTTGCATTCTTTTGTAAAATACAACTTGGCTCCAGAAGTTGTGGGTCCTCCGACACTGGAGGTATTTAAGAAGAGATGGGACGACCGTCTGCTGTCTGAACAGGCGGGTTGGACTAGAAGACCTCCAAGGTCCCTTCCAACTCTGTTATTCTGAGATAACTGGTAAATTAACCTTCCTTCATGCAGATCAAATGAGAACCATTTTCACATATAATATTGCAGCAAATTACATTTGATAAGGAACCCTAGCCAGCCCTGCAGATT
>NW_028148291.1:0-32500 GCF_947247035.1 Vipera ursinii | reverse complement strand
CTTCTGGAGTTGTTCTACTGCTCAATTGTTCTAACCATCAAGAAATTTCTCCTTAGTTCTACATTAGTTCTCCCCTTGATGAGTTCCCATCCATTGCTTCTTGTCCTGCATTCACGTGTTTGGTGAATAGGTTGACCCCCTTCTTTTTTGTGGCAGCCCCTCAAATATTGGAACACTGCTATCATGTCACCCCTAGTCTTCTTTTTCATTAAAAAAGACACACCCAGTTCTTGCAACCGTATATTAAAGGCTCACGATGTCACTAAAAAGCCCATCGGAAGTTTAACTGCACGTAAGAACTTTGATTTTTCCCAAAGTAACTTTTCCAAGCTGATAAGGAACAAAAAGCCTTTAGCACTGAAAACCACCAATGCACAGATCATCTCTAGTATGGTGTTGGAGCAATCTAAAAAGTAAAGGGCAAAAGGATCAACTTGAATTAGATTGGATCCTTGTGTTGTGATTCAGGGTCAGCCTGTGGGTTCGGCATTTGGGTCGGACGACTCAGAGGAGGAGGAGGGGGTGTTGGAGAGGTTGCTGAGGGGGTTGGAGAGCTTGCTGATGAGAGCCCTCAGCCAGGCCCCTCCCACCTGGTTACGACGCAGACCCAGCTGTGTGAGCCTGACAGCATGGATGAAGATGACCCACAGCTGGCCCTGTTCAAGGACGCCCGATGCAGGAGGCAGTCAATCAGGAGTAAACAGAGGAACGCAATGGGGCACCTTGGAAGGAGGCAGAGAGAAGCCACGCCCTGAACTGTATAAAAGGGGAATGCGTGGGAGGGCTGGTTTGCTGAAGGCTTGAATAGCTCCTGTTTCATGGTTCGTGTCTTGTTCTGTTTGCTTTTGTATCCATAAATTTGGCAGGCTTAGTTCCAGCCTCTTGCCTTCTTGTAAAAGGGGTTGTCCCTGCCTTTTCTGCAGGGCCGGTAGCAGGCTGGTACAGAACACCTTTTACACTTCATCTGTTGAAAGTAATCTTTTACGCTCCAATGTGTAAGGCACATTTTGTAGATAGACAGACAGACAGACAGACAGACAGACAGACAGACAGACAGACAGACAGACAGACAGACAGACAGACAGACAGACAGATAGATAGATAGATAGATAGATAGATAGATAGATAGATAGATAGATGTGGGTAGCTAGAGTTTTTGTCCTTAGGTTGATGGCACAGTTTTCCACAGGGACCTCTACATGAAGTTACACAGAAACAAAATCCACACGTAGGCATGAGTGTGCACACACACAGAGAGAGATACCCCACTACTATGGCTGCCTGGTTTGGTTCAGCAACCAAACAGGACAGAGACAGATTCGGAAGAATAGTTAGGATGGCAGAAAACACAACAACAATTGCAACCAGCCTTCCTTCCTTAGAAGACCAGTGTATTCCATGGATCAGTAGGGCTGAGAAAATATTTACAGATGCTTCATATCCCGGACATAAATTGTTTCAACTCCTCCCCTCAGGACGCCACTATAGGGCATTGCATGCCAAAACAACTAGACACAAAGCCAATTGTGTCCCTCATGCCATCCCTCTGCTGACCACCTCATTCACACAATACTGTTTTCTGTCTAAATATATTTGCCCATATAATACAACTGTATTACTATTATGCTTCTCATCTTCTCTATTAATCCCTATTATTGGTAACATATGATGATTTTTATTTATTTGTTGCTTTGCATGTACCTGTGCTTCTGCACAGGAGACAAATTCCTTGTATGCCTAATCACACTCGGCCAAATAAAGATATCCTATCCTATCCTATCCTATCCTATCCTATCCTATCCTATCCTATCCTATCCTATCCTATCCTATCCTATCCTATCCTATCCTATCCTGTCCTATCCTATCTTATTCTATTCTACTCTGTTCTGTTCTGTTCCCATTCACTCTTCTCTTCTCTTCTCTTCTCTTCTCTTCTCTTCTCTTCTCTTCTCTTCTCTTCTCTTCTCTTCTCTTCTCTTCTCTTCTCTTCTCTGTTCTGTTCCATTCCATGAGCCATGGTGGCGCAGTGATTAGAATGCCGTACTTTAGGCTACTTCTGCTGACTGCCAGCTTGCCAGCAGTTCAGCATTTCGATTCTCACTGGCTCAAAGTTGACTCAGCCTTCCATCCTTCCGAGGTCGGTAAAATGAGGATCCAGATTGTCGGGGGGACAATATGCTGACCCCCATAAACTGCTTAGGGAGGTCTGTAAAGCACCGTGAAGCGATGCGTAAGGCTACGTTCTATTGCTAGTGCTCTTGCTCTTCCATTCCACACGGAATATAAAATGGAACTTATTCTAAATAAAGGCTAGATATCCGGGATCAAATAATGCATTATGCGATTCAGAACATCAGTATCTTTGTTTTTGTCTTGGTCTTAGAATGAGTCACAGGATATGAATAAGTTATTAGGGTTATGTAGCTGTTTGGATGACAGCCAAGACGTGGTACATACACTAAAGATTCATATTTTTAAAAAAGGATATTAAGGCAGCTTGGCTTCAGCCCAGATGCTTAATGAAACTTTTGTTTCTGTTTTTGGGAAGGATTAGAGCATTAAACAACAGTGTGGTTAATCTAAATGAGAATCAGTTTTTGCTTAAAAGAAGCAGGTGGAAATTATTTTCACACGGCTGGCAATAAAGAACAGATATATAAAAAAAACCATAGACGGAGCCAATAATATGTGAGGGGTTGTTTTTTTCCCCCTTTCTTTATTCTACTTATCAAGGTGAAGTGATGGTTGTGCAGGCAACAACCACATCAACATTGAGGCAAGACCTGTGGTTGTCAGTGAAGGATAGAAGGGTCAGACTAAATCTAGTCCTTGCAATGTTGGAAGATTTTATGAATAGTAGCCTTTTGCAATCGGCATTCGTGGTCAATTGCAATTATTATTATTATTTTATTACATAGAATGCTTCAATCAGCTTACAAGTTTGTAACACCTGGGATATATAGTATGTCTGTCTGTCTGATGTCTGTCTCCTTCCCAAAGGTGTTCTTTTTTTCTGAGCAATTTATTAAGGCAGAGGATTATTAAATCTAACCAACATCCCAATACTTCCTTTCAAGAGCTTCCAGACCTTAGAGCAGACATGTCAAACACAAGGCCCGGGGGCCAGATCTGGCCCGCAAAGTGGTTTCATGTGGCCTGCGAAGCCATCCTGGAAACAGTGAGGGAACGGCCCCCACTGCCTTGGCCCTGGCCCAGAGACCCTCCTCCTGCCAGAGACCCTCAGATCTGTCCCACTCCTGCCCAGGCCCCCATAGGCACCCTTGATGCGAACGATGTAGAGCTGGCCACGCCCACCCAGTAGGCCATACGCACTCTAGCCACGCCCACCCAGTAGGCCATGCCCACCCAGGCCATACCCACCTGGCCCCCTGAGGGCAACCATAATGCTGATGCGGCCCTCAATGAAATTGAGTTTGACACCCCTGCCTTAGAGGAAAAAGACTCTTTATTATCCCAAGGGCAAAATGTACAAGATGCAAATTTAATAAAATTCTTACAGTTGGTCCCACGGTCAGCCAGAGGTTTAGATTGAATTTGGCAGGCTTGTCCACAGATCGAGTCCTTCCCAAGGACCTGAGATAAGCAGATGTTGTGGTTTGATGGTGTGAAAGATATTGTCACAGGATGTACTGTAAGTGGACTTTGGTAAACAGTCATGCACTCATTGGCCCTAAGAACATTGAAAGTATAACAGCAGCTGTTTTGAATAAGTTGCCTCCGTCCTCACTAGAATCTCTCTCTCTCTCTCCTATCTATCTATCTATCTATCTATCTATCTATCTGTCTGTCTGTCTGTCTGTCTGTCTGTCTGTCTGTCTGTATTGTTCATTTGTCTATCATCTATCTATCTGTCTGCCTACCTGTCTATTTGTATTATTTACCTGTTTGTGTCTATCATCTATCTATCTATCTATCTATCTATCTATCTATCTATCTATCTATCTATCTATCTATTGGAATTAAAATAAAAAAATAAAAAAAATATCTATCTATCTATCTATCTGTCTATTTTTATTATTTATCTGTTTGTGTCTATCATCTATCTATCTATCTGTCTATCTGTCCGTCTATTTGTATTATTTATCTGTTTGTGTCTATCATCTATCTATCTATCTATCTGTCTGTCTGTCTGTCTGTCTGTCTGTCTTTCTGTCTGTCTGTCCGTCCGTCCGTCCATCTATCTGTATTATTCATTTGTCTATCATCTATCTGTCTGTCTATTTGTATTATTTATCTGTTTGTGTCTATCATCTGTCTGTCTATCTATCTATCTATCTATCTATCTATCTATCTATCTATATTATTTATCTGTTTGTATCTATCTATCTATCTATCTATCTATCTATCATCTATCTATCTATCTATCTATCTATCTATCTATCTATCTATCTATCTATCTATCTATCAATCTATCCATCTATCTATCTATCTATCTTCATTCACTAGCTTCCTTAAGCTGTTTAAGCTTTATGCAAATGCATATTTCCTCCCCCCCCCTTCTTACTGGGGCATTCAGCCGACACCATGGTATACTTGCTTTGATCCCCTTAATTATAACAAGCTCCTATATCCTTTCCAGTCTGGCAAGTATAGTGAGAGTATTTTTATGAGATCAGTTAAACAGTCCATTTCAGTTGAGTCTTGATGTCTAAGATTAGTCATCCCATAGACTTTAATCAGATACACAGCAGATTATAATAATATTCTTTATAATTTGTGTATGTTTTAAAGAGCCTGGTGGCCTAGTAGACCTCCGTTTTTTATTAATTAATTAATTTATTTATTGTAGCTTAGGGATAGCAGGGATTTTGTAGCAGGGGTTTCCACATAAAATAATGCTGCCTTTGCACCAGAAATCTATTGAATTTTATAATTACGTCATTCACTGCCAAGCTGGTTCTCCATATAGGTTCTGGGTTTGCTGAAAAATGGAGCATAAGAAAAAGGGAAAACCCACCCCGGGTTATGGATTTAAACAGCTGTGTGTGGCATGCAAGAGCAAAGAGATCTGTTTTTAAACATTTTTGCACTGTTCTCCTTAACCTTTGCAGTCCTTGTAATCTGCTAGATTTTTATATAGAATACAGGGTTTCTCCTTTTTTTTTAAAATTGCATGATCTTGAAATTTTGGGATTTTTAAATTGGGGTTTCTAATGTTCATCTTAAGGGACGCGGTGGCTCAGTGGGTTAGGACGCTGAGCTTGTCGATCAGAAGGTCGGCAGTTTGGCAGGTCGAATCCCGAGTGCCGCGTAGCAGAGCGAGCGCCTGTTACTCGTCCCAGCTTCTGCCAACCTAGCAGTTCGAAAGCACGTAAAAATGCAAGTAGAAAAATAGGGACCACTACGGTGGGAAGGTAACAGCGTTCCGTGCGCCTTTGGCGTCTAGTCATGCCGGCCACGTGACCACGGAGACGTCCTCGGACAAGCGCTGGCTCTTCGGCTTCGAAACGGAGATGAGCACCGGCCCCTAGAGTCGGAAATGACTAGCACGCATGTGCGGGGGAACCTTTACCTTTACCTATGGTCATTTTACATAGATGTAAAAGTCAGGTCTGCTGTACTTCCCTCCTCTTTTGTGGAGGGAGGGGCTTTTTCTTTTTTCTTTTTCCAAGCTGCTTTCCAGGTTGCCTCTGTTCCCTGATCTGCACTTTTATTAGTTCTAGTTACCTTACCATTTTGATAGCTTTATGAAGACTCAGGTCTTCTGCGGGCTGAATCCTCTAAGACAAGCCAAATTGCCTCTAATTCTCTGCCTTTAAGATCGTCTTCCATTTTCTCAGCAAAACCACAATATCCTGTAAGCTCATAAATGTCTCTAATGTATGACTCAATATTTCATCAAATAACAATCTTATTTGCTAAAGAAAAAAAAACCAGACTGTCTCGTAGAACCAGTGTGTTTTTCTTTGTAAAAGAAAAAGGTGCCAGAACTCACACATGTCATACAACCCGCTTTGCCTACACTACAAAGTTCCATCCAAAAAAGGTGCCGGAACTCCGTTCTGAGAGTTCTATGACAAAAAAAGCCCTGCGTAGAACACATTCCTTTTCCGAATGAAATAAGCCTTGGATTTAGCCAAACACTCCATTCTTTTTTGTAAATCTCTCTCTCTCTCTCTCTCTCTCTCTCTCTCTCTCTCTCTCTCTCTCTCTCTCTCTCTCTCTCTCTCTCTCCCTCCCTCCCTCCCTCCCTCCCTCCCTCCCTCCCTCCCCCCCCCTCTCTCTCTCTCTTATGATTCTTTTCTTAACAATAAAAGGTTTATACAGATACAAGTGACTTTCCCATAGAACAGAGAAGAGAAATTCGTAACTGTTTCTCTTGAAACTACCTGTAGCAAACAATATATATATATTTTCTCCATTTAGATCAGGACTGTTCAAACCTAAAGCATCTAGTGAAGGAAAATGAGACAATTCTTGGGTTTCTGAGTTTAGACTGACAGAATGATCTCAGTTCGAATCTAAGGCAAACCATTCAATATCACAGTAATCCAAGTCTATATCCCAACCACCAGTGCTGAAGAGGATGAAATTGACCAATCCTATGAAGCCCTACAGCACCTTATAGAACTAACACCAAAAAATGATGTCCTTATCATCATGGGGGATTGGAATGCTAAAGTAGGAAGTAAAGTATCCCATGGCACACGAGTTTAGAGGATTCCAATCACCCATGGAGAAAAACTTTTTGCAGAAGGTAAGAGCTGTTGTGGTTTTGTGTCCTCCATGTCTTGTGTTCATTGACCACACCCATCTTCTGGGAATGAAAAGAGTAATGCTGAAGGCACAGGGTGTAGGGGTCAACGGGAGAGAGAAAGGAAGTTGAGTTGGATTCACATAGATGTTGCAGTTGAATCCATCCCCTTTAAGTCAAAAAGTAAATCTCTTTTTCTAAGTACAATGCTATTCTATAAATGTTTGACATTATTGCTTTTGATTGTTTCCAATAGCTGAGAATTAAATTCTAGAAACAGGCACAAGGGCAAATGGTTGACGCTCTAACATCTTTATGACCCAATACAATTCAAGCTGATACCAGAAAACTATGGCAAATAATCACCTAATCATTTCTTGATATTTTCTCCTTGTTGCCGTTGCTGTTGTTGCTATTGTCGTTTTTTATAGCTTCCATTTGCAGTAGAAATCTAAAGGTTAAACAACTTCAAATTTCATTTGAGACAGACCGTAATGATTATCCTGATCTATGTATGCTATTAATGATGTTGGAGGAGAAATATTCTTCATCAAGACTGCATGCTAATTTTTCCAGTTTTGTAAAACCGTGATTTATTTTATTTCAATTTAGAATTCTAACATTATCTGGCTGTGATATTGTTTCTGTTTGATCCATTTTTAGGTAGATTTGTTAAGATAAACAGAATAATGTGGCCTAACTGTGCTGCTTGGTAATATGTGTATATATTTAACTGATGTATTCTTGCTACCAAAGACTATGTAAAACCTTTTTTAAAGATTCTTTCTCTATCTCCCCTTACAATCACCCCCCTCTCTTTTCATGAAAGAAAAATCTTTCCCCAGTTCCTCTTCTCAATATCTTAATATCTGTTACAGAATTTCCACTGGGAGGCGTTGGAATTTTTTTTATAAAAAAAAGAGCTTTGCAAGGACATTTTAACAGCTGCAATTCATCCTAAAATATTGATGTATTTTTTTAGACCAGCTTTTCATTTTCTCATTTATTTTTATTTTTTCATCTTGCAGTATGATTATAAATGTAGTTCTTAATATTTTGGTAATATTGACCCCTAAATATTTTAAAGGTTTATATGCTATTAGAATTCTTAAGTCTCCAGATGCCTCCTTTGAATTTAAGGAGGGATATATGTGATTTGATAACCCTGACATCTTTGCAAATTCTTCAAACTTCTTAACATAGTTTACTGAATAGAAAACATACAACAGAGGACCAAGCCACCTATGAATAAACTTTAAAGATTTGTCTTATTGATTAATTGTGTTGCATAGATGTGATCATTATTTAAATGTGTGTGTGTGTGTGTGTGTGTGTGTGTGTGTGTGTATTAAAGGTAAAGGTTCCCCTGCACATGCGTGCTAGTTGTTTCCAACTCTAGGAGCCGGTGCTCATCTCCATTTCAAAGCCGAAGAGCCAGCGCTTGTCCGAGGACGTCTCCATGGTCATGTGGCCAGCATGACTAGACGCCAAAGGCGCACGGAACGCTGTTACCTTCCCACCGTAGTGGTCCCTATTTTTCTACTTGCATTTTTACGTGCTTTCAAACTGCTAGGTTGGCAGAAACTGGGATGAGTAACAGGCGCTCACTCTGTTATACGCCACTCGGGATTCAACCTGCCAAACTGCCGACCTTCTTATCGACAAGCTCAGCGTCCTAACCCACTGAGCCACCAGCGTCCCATATATATATATATATATAATTTTAGGGAGGGTGAAATGAACATTTCAAACTTCTTATGTTCTCATTAGTCAGTCATACCCTTTTTATCTAAGATTCGAACCTGGGCTGATTATATATTAGGCAGCTGCTTTAATTAGCAATGCATATTCAAGGTGTTTGTGTGTGTGTGTGTGTGTGTGTGTGTGTGTATGTAGGTATATGCTGTTGCCAGTAGTTCTACAGACAGATTATAATAAAGATTATTTAGTCCTGTTCAGTGCCTTGTGCATTTGAATTGTTGATACCACAACAACAATTCAGTACTAGAAAGAGTACTGAGAAGAGCAACAAAGATGATTAGGGGACTGGAGGCTAAAACATCATGAGTGACATCATGAACCTTAAACCTACAATTGCAGGAATTGGGTATTTCTAGTTTAATCAAAAGAAGGACTAGGGGTGACATGCTAGTAGTGTTCTAACATCTAAAGGGCTTGCCACATAGAAGAGGGAGTCAACCTATTCTCCAAAGCACCTGAAGGCAGGACAAGAAGCAACAGATGGAAACTAATCAAGGAGAGAAATTACCTAGAACTAAGAAGAAATTTCCTGTCAGAACAATTAATCAGTGGAAGGGCTTGCCTGTGGCGGCTCCATCATTAGAGCTTTTTAAGAAGAGATTGGACAAGCATTTGTCTGAAAAGGTATAGAGTTTTCTACTTGAACAGGGATCCAACTCTGTTATTCTGTTCTGTTAATAGAACATGAGTCATAACTATCAGTAAGTTGATATTGGACCTAAACTGACCAATGGCCTCACCAAATAGTCTCATAAAATTGCCACACAGGAGCAAAAAGTGTTGGATATTGAGGCATCCCATATAAGACAGGTGCCTGACCTGTACACTTCCATTCTGTCACCACTCAGTCCAACATCAGAAAAGGAGAAGCACAAGAACCTACTTTTTCCAACAACAATCCCATAGACCAGGGGTGTCAAACTGCCGGCCCGTGGGCCAGTTGTGTCATGCCAAAACCGCACCCACCCCATTGCCGGCAATGGGGAAAAGCAATCACCGTATGTCACGACACGTCACATGACATTGCAAGTTTGACACCCTTGCCATAGAGATTCCAGAAGGATGCCGTAGCTTATGCTATCCAAAGCTGCTAAGAGATCAGAATGGTTCACCTAACCCCGCCCAAATGCCATCTCAGTAATCTACCCCATTGTGAAACCCAGCTGAAACCCAGCTTCTCAACAAAGCAAATTGGATACTAGACAAAAATAGTTTAGAACATTCAAATCCATCAAGACTCTTTGAGAAAGGATGTGCCATCACTTCCTTCAAGTGATGTGATGACCCTCAAAAAAAAAAATAGATACTCCCCTCATGGACTCAGCTGCACATTGCTCGTCAGACAGCCTTCACAAGCCAGGAGGACCATAGATCCAATATAGAGGTGGCAGGTTAATCAAATGGAGAATCTTGGGAGTTTTCTTTTAGATCAGGGGTGTCAACGTTGCAATGTCACGTGACGTATCGTGAGGTTTTTTTCCCTATTGGCGGCAATGGAGTGGGTGCAGTTTCGCCATGATGCATCTGGCCCATTGGCCGGAAGTTTGACATCCCTGCCTTAGATCCTACTGGTCCTTTGCAGTTTCCTGTATGCAATATAACTCTTTCAAAAGAGAAATTAGTTTGTAATATTTTGGACTACTCCTTGTAACGTGAATTAAATCACCATGTGAAGAAAGGAATCACCTGATAGTCATGTTACCCCTTTCCAATGTAGAGTGATGGACCGGTGGAACTAGAGGTAAAGAACCAATACATTTTTCAGCTAAGTTCCTTGTGAACGAGGACTTCAAGTTGGTTGATATTTCAATGATTTGTGGATTTTTTTTTAAAAAAAGAGGTTGAACTGAGAACCAAACTAACCATTAAAAGGAGATGTGAGAAGTCTTGAATACCTACTTCCTCACCCTGTACATACCAAAAAATTGAGAGTTTCTTTTAAAAAAGGGTTCAATAGATATTGTCACATGGTTGACAGACTGAAGACATTTTCAAAGGTTTACAGTATTTGAGCAGCTTCACTTGAATGAGTGCAACATGTTTTTTTTTTAATGCCAACAATTAATTCCTTTAATCAGGAATGGTAGTTTGTACACAGAACGGAATGACTTTCCTTTTCTGGATGTGTTCAGTCTAACATATCTTTTTTTTTTTTTTTAAATTGTAAAATTTTTTAATTTTTTATTAAATTTATTATTTAAAAACATTGGACACAGTACCAGCGAGCTGACAAACCTTTTTGTCTACAATGTTTAAATATATATATATATACATGTATATATGTACATCAAAAATACACTTAAATACACTTAGATTACAAATCGGTGAAATACCACAATATTTAAAACAGTGAGCTAGTCTGTAAAACCTAATAGAGACCTTTCTTTTTATCCATCCAAAGATACAATTTGTTCCAAATTCTATAATAGTCTGATTGATCTTTATTCTTTAATTCCAAAGTTAATCTGTCCATTTCAGCGCAATCCCAAATTTTCCTAATAACCTCTTTTTGTCCTGGGATCTCATTCTTTTTCCATTTTTGCGCAAATGATATTCTAGCTGCTGTGATAATATGGATCGTTAAGTATAGCACATCTTTAGGATATTTCTCTTTCGTGATTCCCAACAAGAAAAGTTCTGGACTAAACTCCAGATCTTGTTTCAATATTTCTTTCAGCCAAATCCAAATCATTCTCCAAAATTTTTGTGTTTTACTGCAAGACCACCACGTGTGGAAGTATGTGCCTATCTCTTCAGAACACTTCCAACATTTGGGAGATACTGTTGTGTACATTTTTGCTAAGCGGGCTGGGGGAAGATGCCATCGGTAAAACATTTTAAATAAATTTTCTTTATACGATGAGGCCAGTGTTATCCTTTTATTCCTATCCCAAATTGTTTGCCAAGTATCTAGGTCGATGTTATGTCCTAAATTGTTAGCCCAGATCAACATGGGGTCTTTCACTTGCTCTTCAAACAGCTTATATCCCAAAAGTAATTTATAAAAATTCCTTATTTGTTTAGAGTCCGGTCCCAATAATATTTTGTCCAATGCTGTTTCAGAGGTGTATATCCCCCATTCATTTTTATCCTTCCTAAATCTCGATTGGATTTGTAAGTAGGCCCACCAATCGAGTTTTATACCTTGTAATTCTAGTTCATTCCTAAGTTTCAATTCCCCCTCCTCATTCAGAATATCCTTGTATGAGATTATGTTACCCAAATCAAACAGATTTGGGTAAACTATCGCTTCAAGGGTGGATAGCCAGACCGGTATTTTGGTATAATTGTGAGATCTAATTTTTTTCCAAGTATTGAGTAGCGCTTGCCTGATCCGGTGTCTTTGAAAATGCGAGAAAAGACCTTGTTTCTCCGTCCATAGGAAAGCATGCCAGCCATATTGCAAATCGTGACCCTCTAAAGTTAATAGTCTTCTATTTCTCAAGATTACCCATTCTCTAATCCAGCTCAGGGCCGCGGCGTGGTAATATAATTCCCAGTCTGGCAATCCAAAACCCCCATTTTCCTTCGTGTCTTGTAAATATTTCAATTTAATTCTTGGTTTTTTCCCCTGCCAAATAAAATTTAGTGATAATTTATCCAAATTTCGAAAAAATTTAGAGTCGAGTTGAATTGGGATATTCTGAAACAGAAACAGGATTTTAGGCAGAATATTCATCTTAATGACAGCGATTCTTCCCAATAATGAGAGTTTTAGGTTTCCCCATCTTTCCAGGTCACCTTTTATTTGATTCACTACACTATCATAATTATCCTTTTTGAGTGAAGTGCATCTAGCCGTAATGTTAATCCCTAAATATTTTATTTTCTTGACTATTTCTATATCCGTGATTTCGGCCAGATTACCTTTTTGTTTATTGGTCATATTTTTAACAATCATCTTGGTCTTATTTCTATTTATTCGCAGTCCGGCAACCTCACCATATTTAGATAATTCTTCCAATAGCTTTGGTCCCGTCTGACATGGATCCTCCATAATAAAAACTAGATCGTCCGCGAAAGCTTGCAATTTAAAGGTTTCCTTTTTAATGGTTAATCCTTTTATCTTTGGGTCGTTTCTTATAGTTCTCGTTAATACTTCAAGAGTCAATATAAACAGCAACGGTGATAAGGGGCAGCCTTGCCGTGTTCCCTTTTGAATTTGAAACTTGCTAGATGCTTCCCCATTAATAATTATTTTTGCTTCCTGATTGTCATAAATTGCCCTAATTATATTTATAAATTTTTCACCCATATTCATAAAGCTAAGCTGTTGGCACAAAAAAGACCATTTAACATTGTCAAATGCCTTTTGGGCGTCTAAGAAAAGTAATGCCATCTGTTGTTCGCTATGTAATTCATAGTACTCCAATGTATCTAATATTATTCTAATGTTGTGCTTAGTGTGTCTCTTAGCGAGAAAACCATTTTGATCTGCGTGTATGAAATCATTCAGAAATCGTTTCAATCGTTCCGCTATAATTGATGTAAATATCTTGTAGTCCGAGTTAAGAAGTGATATGGGTCTGTAATTTTGGATTAATGTATGGTCTGTGTTATCTTTCGGAATAAGGGTTATGTTTGCCTCTAGCCAAGATTTAGGCATCCTTGCGCCTTCTAATACTGCGTTAAATACCTCCACTAGGGGTTGAGCTAGGATATTTTGTAATTCTTTATAAATCTCTGATGGAAGACCGTCGGGTCCCGATGCTTTATTATTCTTTTGTGCATTAATAGCTTTTATCACCTCAGATAGTCGAATTTCCTCGTTTAACATATTTCTGGTATCTTCTGTGACCTTAGGTAGTTTGGCTCTTTGAAAATATTCCTCCATTTTCTCCACACTTGCCTGGCTATCTTCTTTATATAAACGTTCATAAAATTCCTGGGCTATAATTTTTTTTTTTTCCTCCTGGTGGAATATTCTCCCTTCCTCATCTCGTAGTTCGTGAATCCAGTTTTTCCCCTTTTGTTTTCCCAATTTGTATGCGAGCCACCGGCCCGGTTTATTTGCATTTTCAAAAAAATTTTGTTTCGTGTTTCTCAATTGTTGTGCCAATTTCTCTTTGTCTAGAATGTCAAGTTTGTGTTTAATCAGATCCATAGATTGCTTGATATTCTCTTTTTGTGGATCTTGTTGGAGTGTAACTTCTAAGCTCTTATATTCCTCTTCTAATCTTTCCCGTTGTTGTCTTTTCCCCTTATTTTTATATACCATATATGCCCTCGCTACCCCTCTCATCACAGCCTTAGCTGTATCCCAATTGTTTTGTACTGAGGTGTCTATAGCTTTATTTTCCTTAAAGAAAAAACTTAGTTCTCTCTCCATCTTAGATTTGAATTCGTCTTCTTTTAAAATTGCTCTTTGAAGCGTCCATCTGGATATTTTTTTGGAACCTTTCCAGATAAGTTTAATAGGATTGTGATCTGCCCAAGTACCTGTCGCTATATGTACCTCATCTATTTCTGAACTAATTTCTTTCGTCATCCACACCATGTCTATTCTAGACCATGAGTTATGTCGGTTGGAGTAATATGTATATTGTCTAGCCTTACGATTTTTTTCCCTCCAGACATCTTGGATATTTAGTTCCTCAGCCAAGTTAAGAAAAGATCTCGGTAGAGTTCTTCTCTTCTTTTTCCTAAGCGTCTTTCCCATATAATCCAAATTTATATCTAGGATAGCATTAAAATCTCCTATTAAACAAATCTCCTCATAATCAATGCTACATATCTTATTGTGAAGTGTTTTGAAAAATTGTTCTTGGTTATGGTTTGGGGCATATATCTCTACCATCATGACCTTCCTGTGATTTATTATAACCTCGACTATCAGTATTCTACCCTCTTTATCGTTATAAATTAGTTTTGCAGTCAATTTTGGGTTTACATATAGTGCCACTCCTCTCTTTTTCTTGTGTCGGTCTAAGGAAACGAATAGGTTCCCTATTTTTGGTTGTACTAACAAATATTTTTGTTGTTCCTTTATATGGACTTCTTGTATTGCCACGATATCCAATTGTTGGTGAATAAGCCTATTAAAAAATTTCCGCCTTTTCACTGGCGAATTCAATCCATTAATATTCACAGACATAATACTACACTCACCTCCCTTCATCTTACTTATTTCTGGTTTTTGTGGATCTCGTGATTCGGGGCTCTCTCTCTTCCTTGTCTCTAGTTCCATGTTTCTCTGTTAACTCACCGGATTTGTTCCTTCTATCCTCTGTAGCTAAGATCTTCCCATCCATTGCCACACGTATTGTATCTCTTTCTCTTACCTCCCTTCCATCTTGATCTTCTAAATCTACTTCCTCTTGGCTATGGAAGTGGCGTTTGTAAAAATCTTCTGCCTTCTCTATCGTGTCCAGTCTATGCCTTCTATCCTGCCACGTAACAAGAATACCCTCTGGAGTTAGCCATCTAAAGTTTACATTTTCTCTTATTAGTTTGGATGTTAAGAATTGATAGCCGCGTCTCAGATCCCTCATCCTTTTAGGTATCTGTTTAAGGATGGTGATTGGTTGGCCCCGAAATTCTAATGGTTCCTCTCTAGATCTATGCAGAAGCTCATCCCGAATTGATTTTTTAACTAACCTTACATGTACTTCTTTTGGGAGGTTGTGCCTTCTCGCATAATTAGTTTGGACCCTGTATGTTTCATCAATTTCCGCCAGCATTTCCTCCTTCCCTACACCGAGTGCCTTTGCCATCAGTTCTGCCATCATGACCAACAGATCTTCCCCTCTTTTTTCTTGAACGTTCTGGAAGCGTAGATAATGAGCAGCCTTTTCTGCTTCCAGAAAAATGACTGTTGTTTCTAATTCCTTATTAGCCTGAAGGAGTGTTTCATTTAAATCATCTACTCTCTTTTCCTCTTTTTCCATTCTAGCTTCCATATCTTGAAGTCTTTGTTCATTTTTGACTAATTGCTGTTGAATCCCTTCAAATTTATCATCTATCGCTTGGATTTTCCCCTTTAATTCACCAGTGTCGTTTCTTATTTGGCCTATTTCTCTCTTCATCTCCTCGTGGTTTTTGGCCATTGCCTCGTGTAGGTTTTGCAAAAGGGCATGTAAATCTTTAAAGGAATTCGAGTTAGATCTTTCCCTTTGCAGCATATCCTCTATAGATTTCTGATTGGAGGGACTTGAGGACATCCCCTGTCCCTGTGCTGCTGCCTTTTTGCCAGCGCTAGGCTTAGTTGCTCCCGAGATACTTGTCATGTTTCCCCAATTTTAACAGCGTTTTATCAATGTATAATACCCTGAGTCTTATATAAACCTTTTAACTCTATGACAAAAGATATATAAAACAGTTACCACCAGATACTTATTACCAACTAAGCAATTTATATAATAAAATTCTATAGTATGAATATAATCAAAGTCACGTTCTTCTTCTTTTCCCCCCCCCCCCGTTTCCGGCGCAGAAATTGGCACCTTTTCCGTCTTCCTCTGCTGTCAAAGACCAGTAGGTGTCCCACTAAACAAACCTCCAGTTACTAAATTGCTATATCAAATGGCCGCCCGTGACAAGTAGAGTAGAATTTCAAAAGTTTCAAAAGTTCACAACTTCAAAATTTACCAGGATAGACCAGACTAGACCAAGCTGATCGCTTTCCACGCCCGACAATCCAGAGTTCAGTCTCTAAGGCTCCAAAGCTCAGACTTTGACTTGTTGTAGCTTTTCTCCAGCTAGAATACAGTCATATAGTCTTCGGCTTTCTTTCCCTTGCTGTTTTTGCCAAACGCCTCCCTCAAGACTTCTATCGCCGCTTATTCCCTCTCCGTGAGGCTCCCACTTCGAACCAGTACCTCTTTCACAAGCGCTTCCTATTTAATATTCGGATACACTCTCCGTCAGCTCCGCTCTACCGTTGTCCCGCTGCTTGCGTGCTAGCTCCGTCCCTCTGTCAGATCTTCATGTCGGCCATTACTGGCCTCCTTCTCCCCGGTTCGCTCGCATCAGACTTTCTCCGGATCTTCAACACGAACTGCCGCTCATGAAGGTTCTCCGGGCTGCCTGCAACTTCGGATGTCCCTACAGGACCTCCTGAAGCTCCGAAAAGCCCCCGCGAACACTGGGTGAGAGGTTGTGCGTGGAGAGAGCTCCGTTCACACAGCCGCCCGCTCTGACAGTTGGCTCCGCCCCCCCCTAGTCTAACATATCTGATTAATAAGCGTTTACTGGCATTAAGAACTGTGGTGCCATTTTGGTGTTGATATAATCAAATTAATTTGGAAGCTCCACCACGCAAGTCCTATCTCAGTGTAAGAGGCAAGTTTTATTGTCCTGTCAGTCTGTAAGAACAGAACAAAAACATTTTAAATTGTGAATTCAGTGACTCAGACATGAAGATAAGGCTAGTTGCAAAGCACTTGGAGGTGATTTGAGTGTTTTTTTGACTTGTAATATATTCGGTATATACTGTTTTATGCAATAAGAGTTACGGGGCAAACTGTCAATTGCTAACACTTTTATATCTTGGGCTTGTTGTATGAATAGGATGAAGCCTAAGAAGAACAGTGTTTATTAAACACGAGAAAAGTGCCCGCAGGCCTATATAGCCAAAAAGGGTTTGCTGTTGCCTTAACTATTTCCAGGAACAGTAAGCATGTTCAGTTTATCAAATAGATCAGACAGTTCTGATGTGCAACCGAGATCTCAAATGAACATTAACTCAAGTTCCCCTCCCATTATATTCAGGAATATAAAGAGAGAGGCAATTTAACTCTGATTATACAAGACGAGGATGGTGGTTTTAGAAAACAAAATCAAATTTTCAATCAAATAGTATTGTTTTCCATGAATGCATCTGAAATATTCACTAAAAATCTCTCCGAAATGGATTTGGAAGATAACTATCAACTTTGAGAATTTCTTCTTTTCATTTTTTTTTTAGTTTTGGACATTGCTCTGTCAATAAAAAAAATAAAAAAATCTAACAAGGGACCCGTCCGTTTGGTTTTACAATTTGCATTAATCTTTCCTCCGAGAGGTATTTAGGAGTCTGTACAGCTATTTAATTTTTTCACAGCTGTTTTTCTTCAGGAAGTGCAAGGGAATGTAAATTCTGCATCCTGTTTTGGTTGCCACGATGTAAAAAAAAGATGTTGAGACTCTGGAAAGAGTGAAGAGAAGAGCAATAAAGATGATTAGGGGACTGGAGGCAAAAACATATGAAGAACAGTTGCAGGAATTGGGTATCTCTAGTTTAATGAAGAGAAGGACGAGGGGTGACATGATAGCCGTGTTACAATATGTAAGGGTCTGCCACAAACAAGAGGGAGTCAAGCTATTCTCCAAAGCACCTGAAGGCAGGACAAGAAGCAACGGATAGACACTAATCAAGGAGAGAAGCAACCTAGAACTAAGGAGAAACTTCCTGACAGTTAGAACAATTAATCAGTGGAACAACTCCAGAAGTTGTGAATGCTTCAACACTGGGAGTTTTTATGAAGAGATTGGACAACCATTTGTCTGAAGTGGTATATGGTTTCCTGCCTGAACACAGAGTTGAAGATCTCCAAGGTTATTGGAGTTATTCTGTTCTGTTCTGTTCTCTGTTCTGTTCATGTTGAAACAACTCTTGATTGTGAGTCTTCAGACACCACCCTCAGACAATTAAGCCTTTTGTTTTAGCTTTTCTCACTATATACATTACTGAAACACCACAGGCTGAAGAAGAAACAAAAAAATATTGAAGGCAGAAAATGAGAAAAGCAGCAAGGAAAACAAAACAATTAAGGTTCTTCTCACAAGGACATTCTTCACAAAACTACAAAATGGCTGGCAATGAGGAAGTGAGACTGGCTTCCCTTGAAAGAAAATCCCAAAGCCAAACTATGTTCATGGAAAGTCTACTTTAGAACTAGCCTAATGGATTACAAATGACTTTCAAAGATCTTCTGCATAGCCAGACTTATATGAGAGTAGGCAGCCTCTTAAATAAAGCCTTCAAGCCATCAAATTCAATTCTTCCCATCAACATCTCTAATTAAGCAACGTATTCTGAGAAACAAAGTTTATTGGAGCTAGTCAAGTCAATGTGAACAATGTTTGTGTTTTCCATTCTGCAACCAAGTACACAACTGTTGGGATTCAGTGTCAGCCTGTGCTCCCAGCAGCTGAGTCCGATGAATCTGAGGAGGAGGAGGAGGGGTTTGGAGAGCCTTCGGTGTTAGAGGGAGGGTCTGATGCACTGCAGGACTCTCAGCCTGGCCCCTCCAGTCATGTTCCTCATGAGGCTCAGCTGTGTGAGGAGGAGGGGTCGGACACAGAGGAGTCACAGCCGAATCTGTTCAGAGATGCTAGAAGCAGAAGGCAATCCAGCAGAGCAGACCAGAGAAAATCTATGAGGCAACTCAGTGAAAGGAGGAGAAGGCAGTGAGAAGCCAGGCCTTGGGACAGATAATAAAAGGGGAAGGTGTGGGCGGGGCTGGTTGCTGAAGGCAACCATTCGGAGACATTCACAGAGAATCCTGGTCTGTTCTTGCTAATCTGTTTGACTCTTGTTTGACTCTTGTTGGATGTTTTGAATCATGTATTTTTGGTTGAAGAAAATATTCTGCTACTTTTTTGTTTGAAAGACTTCATTATTTGGAACTGTAAATAAATTTGGGTTGGGTTTTTCCCAGCCTATTGATTGTTAAAAGGATAAAGGGGTTGTCCCTGAAACACAAACAAGGCTGGTCGTAGGCTGGAACAGAACAATGACAGCCGTCTGGTTTAGGCTATCCTGCTCGATGACGTCCCTCCTAATTATGTTATTCTACGTTGTTTCAAATGCTAGCAGGAAGGTAGAAGATCAGCTTTCAAGATGCACTGTCCTAGTGTCCCAAAGCTGCCTTTTTTTCCACGAGGCTACGGGACTTTTTTTTTTTTCTTTGAAGACTTTGAAGCTTCTTGGATAAGAAGCAGAACATCTTGAAAGAAAACCAAGAAAGTCCAGTTGCCTTAAAGAAACAACAGCTTCGGTTTAGGTGGGAGATACCAGTGGGGATTGTGGCGAATTATTTTGGAGAAAGATATTGTCTTAATACAGTAGAGAAGGCACATGATTTTTATTCTAATGTATTGAAAGCAGGCTTACCGTCATCCTCAGAAGAAAAAACAGGAAAGGAAGAAGGAGAGTGACAGTTACAAGAAATAGCTTCGGAGGCTGTGCAATCCTTGGCTTTATTTAACGATCTTAAGATTCAAAGAATGACGCGGGCTACATTTAGATTTAAGAAATAATAATAATAATAATAATAACAGTAGAGATTAATGGAGGACTTTGATAGAAATAAGATTTAGAAATGGAACTTGTTAAGATTGTAGGATAATTAAGATCTAATGGTGGATATTTGGGGATGGTATTTACAGTAGATCTTAAAAATTAGTATGCATGTATTTAAATTGTTAGTCTAAATCTTGAAGATGTGGTTGTGATGATGTTAAAAGTTAACGTAATTTAGTGGAATATGTAAGATCTTTAAGAAAAAGATATTTATAATTAATAACTATAGTATAATTTTTGGTACTGTTATATTGGAAGAAGGTTGATTTGTTTATTATAGAAGAATGGATTTTGAAAGTTTTGAATTAGATAGAAATGGTAGAATTTGGAATATGTGAAGAATATTTCTAATGGAGATATATTATGATGTTTAAGGAGAGTTAAAGCGCGACTGGATTTAAAGTGTAATTATAGTTAGTTAGTATATTTTAAATTAAGATTGTGAAAATAATACCCTGTATTCTGCTTTGGGAAGTCGGGGGGGGGGGCAGGGGGAGGTAGGGGTATTGGGTGGGTTAGGGTATGGGTTAGGGGTAGGGGGGGATGGGGTTTATGTTCAAAAATGTACTTTAAAACTTTTTAATAAAAAAAAAAGAAAGTCCAGTTGCCTCCTGGAAAAAAGCATCTTTGGGAAAAACCATGACCTGGATGACTGAGAATCTCCATAGACATATATCTATGCACAGAGCTGAAGAAGTGTCTTGGATGAGAAGCAAAACGTCTTCAAAGAAAAACAAGGAAGTCCAGTTGCCTCGTGAAAAAAGCACCTTTGGGATAACCGTGACCTGGATGGCTGCGAATCTGCATAGACACGGTCCTAGTGGTCTCTAGAACGGTCCTAGTGGTCTCTAGAACGTGAAGAGTCTGAGTTTCACGTTAGATAACACCCAGGGGAAGGGCCTTCTCTGTGGGTGCGCCTGCCCTCTGGAACCAGCTGAGGTTCAAGGTTTTGGTTATGATCTTCAAGTCCTTACATGGCATGGGTCCGGGGTACCTCGAGGACCACCTGCTGCCGGCATCAACTCCCCTCCACCCTGTGCGTGCCCACAGAGAGGGCCTCCTCAGGGTGCCTCCGGTCAGGGAATGTCGACTGGTGGCCCCCAGGGGGAGGGCCTTCTCTGTGGGCGCTCTGACTCTATGGAACCAACTGCCGGTTGAGCTCCGGACGGCATCAGACCTTTGCTCCTTCCGGCGCGGTCTGAAGACCCACTTATTTGAACTAGCTGGCCTGGCCTGATGGGGAACGTTAGGGTTTTAATGGGTCTTTTATTGCTTTTATTGTTATTGTAATTTTTAATTGGGCATTTGTTTAATTCCTTTTTAATTTTTGTATTGTTATTTATATATGCCCTGTTAACCGCCCTGAGTCCTTTGGGAGAAGGGCGGTATACAAATTTAATAAAAGTAAATAAAGCTGCCCGTGGAGCTTAGGACTGCCCCCGACCTTCGCACATTCCGGCAGGACCTGAAGATCTGGCTCTTTGAGCTCTCTGGCCCAGGCTGAGAGTTTTTAACTGGGGTTTTTAATTTTAGGGATGATTTAATCTTTTTTTAAATTTGTTTTTAACTTTTGTACTGGTTGTTTTAAATACCCTGTAAACCGCCCTGAGTCCTTCGGGAAAGGGCGGTATATAAATTTAATAAAATAAAATAAAATAATAAAATAAAACATAATTTTGCAACGTGGTGGTTGTTATTTTGCCGGTGGTGTGAGCATAGATGCTGAATCTTGCTTAAATATTAATCCAGCCCAGCAATGCACAGCATTTGCAGTCCATGTTTTCTGTGATGGAATACCTTGCAGGAGCTTTAATGCATAGTCCCTAGATATATAGAAGCTATCTGAAGTTTTATAGAGTCAGCGGTGGTGCACACTAAACTGAACCAGATGGAGCAAATCTTTGATCGAGAAGAAGCTCAATCAAACTGTCCTTGAAAGTGGTTGCCTTTAAAATAAAATAGGCATTGGATTTATAAATAGTTGATATAAATTGGCTGCAAGTCTTATAAATATTTGGGCTTGCATTTTCCTAATTAGCTTATCGAGCCAGTTTGGTGTAGTGCTTAAGGCACCCCACTAGAAACCCCGAGTTCTAGTCCTGTCCTTAGGCACAGAGCCATCCTCCCTGTCAGCCCTAGAACGGAGGAAATGGCAAAACCATTTCTGGAAATTTTGCCAAGAAAACTGCAGGAACTAATCTGGGCAATCAACACTGACTTGAAGGCCCAAACAAACAATTTGTTTATGGAAGGTAATTTCACTGCCAACTGATGTATGTGTGTATTATATGCAAGTGCATAAGTATTATATTTAAAAAGAACACTCAAATTTTAGAGGCACGTTTTCAAATGTTCCTTTGCCAAGGTGAGCAGACATCAACATTTCCTGATTTAGAAATACATAACAAAACAATTCAGTTGAAGATAAAACTATCATGGTGGAGAACTTTACTTCGTATGGAATATGTATTTCACCAGTGCTAAGCTTTAGGATGTGTACTTAACATTAATTTTCCCCTAGTGCATGATATCAAACTTTGGAGTGTGACAACTATCTCGGATACCTAATCCATGTCTGTTATTCCAGATCTGGAACATATGTCAAAGCCAGGTGTGAACCATCAATTAATCATCTAAACTAAGATTCCACACAATTAGATCGTGCTCTATTTTTGCAAGGTTTTGAGCGTGCCAACGGTAACCTTCATGGAATTACAGCTCAAGCACAGTTTCTAGCGCACCACTTTAAATCCATTTCTGGGTAGCATCTTCCTTTTTCCAGTATGTCTCCATTTAAACAGCATGGCTTTTAGAGAGATGAAACAAACTCCAGTTCGTTTATGAGCAATTTGAAGGTCAAATTGGAGTGCTCCGATGACAGCTCATTCAGTTCAATCTAGTGCTCAGCTGGCTACAGCCCAGCATGTCGGAAATGAAAACAGGGAAGTACATTCACAACATTTTTTTCTTCCTCCTGTCCCCCCACCACCACCACAAAAAAAGTAGATTGGAATATATCTAGGACAGCTCAGAAGCTGCCCTAAATATGTTGCAAGCTTTGTGAGAAAGAGATTTAGCCATTCCCCTGATCATTTAGAAGATCCTTGCTTCGTAGGGTTCGACTCTACATCGTGTCCTCTGTGGCAGCTTCTGAAAAATCAAAATTTTTCCACCAATGGAAGCAAGACGTTGAAGCTAGTTGAGAAGGAAGGGGACTGTGGGAACAGCCAGTTTTTGGCCTCCCAACCTCCAGGTTTCCCAAACGTTTCTTATCGGCCTCTACGTGAATTACAGTGATGCGCACACTCTCCTGGTTCGCACAGGATGGCATGTGGGAGGTTTGGGAAACGCTATGATAGAGCTTTCACATATATCTTTTAGTATCTTGTTTTTGTAATGATCTCATAGGCACCTGAGTAGTTCTCACTACGTATCCAATTATCACTATGTAACCTATTATTATTTTTTTGAGATTGATGGGGTTTATATAATGTTGTATTTGGTATTCAGAAAAGGGAAGTGAATAAAAATTCAGCGGGCAGTTGCTTAGGGTTTTTTTGGAGAGAAGAGGCTGCCTGGCTGGTTCAGATCATCTCTATCGACCCGGGTCTGAATTCTTTTCCCTACAGGGACCACGAGAAAAAGGTCAAATATCCCAGGTACAATTTCGCAGAATTTCAACCCGTAAAATGTAAAAATGTCAAATGATTTTTTTTAAAAAAGAGTAATAGCATACAAATCAACAAAGATCATTTGTGAGATTATTTTTTAAAGATTACCACTGCAAATTACGAAAAGAGCAAAATTATGAGAATGCCCATTTGGAAAAAAGCATGGGAATGTCTTCAGAGATGGTTCCCGCCTTGGCAAAATTGGGAAGAAGGGAGATTGTCCAAGATCCACTGTGCCACAATAACCAAATAGCAAAGTTGGAAGGGATTTTGGAGGTCTTCCAGTCCAACCTCCTCTCAAACAGAAGACCCTGTACCTTTTTGGACAAATGGCCGTCCAATCCTTAAAAACATCCAGTGATGGAGTGCCCACAACTTTGGAAGGCAAGATATCCCACTGATTAATTGTTCTAACTATTAGGAAATTTCTCCTTAGTTCTCAGTTGCTTCTCTCCTTGATTAGTTTCCATCCATTGCTTCTTGTTCTGCCTTCAGCTGCTTTAAAGAATAATTTGACCCCCTCTTCTTTGTGGCAACCCCTTAGATATTGGAACACCATTAACAATGAGTTAGGCTGGTGAAATGGATTAAGTCCATAGACAGAAGTATATATACTGTAGTTTAGAAAGGTTGATTTGATGAAACCCATACTTCTAAATCTGTCAAAAAAAGTGTGTATAGTCAAGGCTATGGTCTTCCCAGTTGCAATGTATGGCAGTGAAAGTTGGACCATAAAAAAGGCTGAGCGCCAAAGAATTGAGACCTTTGAACTATGGTGCTGGAGAAGACTCCTGCGAATCCCTTGGACTGCAAGGCGATCAAACCGGTCAATCCTAGAGGAGATCAACCCTGACTGCTCTTTAGAAGGCCAAATCCTGAAGCTAAAACTCAAATACTTTGGCCACCTAATGAGAAGAAAGGACTCACTGGAGAAGAGCCTAATGCTGGGAAAGATTGAGGGCAAGAGAAGAAGGGGACGACAGAGAATGAGGTGGCTGGATGGAGCCACTGAAGCAGGAGGCATGAGCTTAAATGGACTCCAGAAGATGGTAGAGGACAGGAAGGCCTGGAGAAACGTTGTCCATAGGGTTGCGATGGGTCAGACACGACTTCGCAGCTAACAACAACAATACTTCTAAATAGAAGTGAACCAGTTTATCTATGGAGCAGTGTTGTTGTTAGTTGCGAAGTCGTGTCCGACCCATCGTGACCCCATGGACAACGTTAGAGAAGTATTAACAGTCAAAATATTATCAGAGCTTGCAGAAGATTTACAACCAAAAAGGTAGGCTTCAGTCCAAAATAAAAGAACTCCTGCTACCACATTTGATTAAAAAGGATAAGGATATTATATATTAGTTCAAGGTAAACAAATGTTAAGCATAAAACTTTCTGATCCACCACACATTTCCTAGAACCCAAATATATCATATGTATACTTCCGAATACTGAATTCAAAAATGATGGAACCCTATAATTAAACAATATTTCTCAGTCTGTCCTGCTTCTGCATATAAATCATTTCTTGGTTACAAAACACAGCCATTGGGTTTTTGTAGATATAGGGAGAATATATTCTGGAACTGAGAAAGTTTTTGGGTCCTCAGTGTTAATCCCTGTCAAATTTATTACAATGTTATCAGGGAAACTCTTTGGCTGCTTTTTAAATTTATTTTCACAATTTCAGAATAAATGCATAAGTTTAGAACTATTGCTCTGAAGAAGAAGAAAAAAAGGAAATATAGCCATTTAAACCACTTAAAATATTAGGTCTATTTCAGGACTACAATGACACCTTGACTTCTTCGCACTACTGAATGAAAACATGATATATTATAGGTATAGGTGAAGAAAGTGTTGGAGATAAGTGGTTAGTATCAAACTGGAAGGAAGGAAGGAATAAGAGAGGAAAGGAAGGAGGGAGGGAAGGAAGGAAGGAATAAGAGAGGAAAGGAAGGAAAGAAGGAATAAGGGAGGAAAGGAAGGAGATATAAGTAGGGAAATAAAGAAGGAAGCAATAGAAAAAAGAAAGAAGGAAGGAAGGAATAAGAGAGGAATGGAAGGAGGGAGGGAAGGAAGGAAGGAATAAGAGAGGAAAGGAAGGAGGAAGGAAGGAATGAATAAGAGAGGAAAGGAAGGAGGGAGGGAAGGAAGGAAGGAAGGAATAAGAGAGGAAAGGAAGGAGATATAAGTAGAGAAATAAGGAAGGAAGGAATAGAAAAAAGAAAGAAAGAAGGAAGGAATAAGAGAGGGAAGAAAGGATAGAAGGAAGGAAAGAATGAGAGAGGAAAAGGAGAGAAGAAGGGAAGGAGAGAAGGAAGGAAGGAAGGAAGGAAGGAAGGAAGGAAGGAAGGAAGGAAGGAAGGAAGGAAGGAGTAAGTGAGGAAAGGAAGGAGGGAAGAAGGGAAAGAAGGAAAGAAGTAATAAGAGAAGAAAGAAAGGAGGAAGGAAGGAATAAGAGAGGGAAGAAAGAAGGGAAGGAGGAAAGGATTGAAAGAATAAGAGGAAAGGAAGGAAGGAAGGAAGGAAGGAAGGAAGGAAGGAAGGAAGGAAGGAAGGAAGATGCATATGGCCATAAATTTCTAAGCACATTGGTTTGTGCTTAAATTGTAAGCCGCCCTGAGTCTTCGGAGAAGGGCGGGATATAAATGGGATTAAAATAAAAAATAAAAAATAAATAAAATAAAACCAACTGAACAAAAGGAGGAATAGAGTAAAAAAAAAAACCTAGCAGATGAACAATGTGAAAATTCACTGCTTACACTTTTGAACTGGGAAATATGTTTACTAACACAGTTTTCTCTCCTGCTTTTGCATGACTGGCTCATGCAAAAGCAGAATACTACCATAAGTTTAATTGATGGCCTCAACAGCAGTTCACCTCCCAAGGACCCTGACCTGGTGTGACCTCCCCATTACAAGGACCATCACAAGACTCTCCCTGATGACTCACACCTGACCCATCACAAGACCCATCACAAGACCCTCACTTGACACACCCACACCTGAAGACCATTTGACACACACACATCTGAAGAACATTGTCTTCCTCTAAACTCCACTGAAGATGTTACCCAGCCTGGTAATGAAACATTCAGAAACCAACTCGAAAGCTCAGAGGACAAACCTTCTACACTCAGAGAGATATTTAACACATGAGTCTTTAAAAATATACTAGCTGTGTGTAGTGATTGGTACTTAAGGATGGGAGGAATACCAGAAGAGCTTTTATTAGCAAAGTCAACTGCAATTCTTCCATTTAGACCAAGCATGAACTTTATTCTTAATGGCTACTGAAAACAGAACTAGTTAAATATTGACCGCATGTTAGGTATTCTGTTTTATTGTATGAATTATGAACAAATGTTAATTTAAAAAAAAATCAAACTAGCAAGGGAGTCATAAAATATTTTGCACCAAAGTATTTTGTTACTAGGTTTAATGGAGAAAACTTTGGAGTTAATGAGAGGTAGTATGAATTATTTAGCTGCATCCTTCCACACAGACGATGTTACAGATATATACAGTATAATAGTACTGTGGGAAGTCAGCCCCCTCAGAGAAGGAGGATCTTAAAAAGGCAGAAAATCATGCCCAGTTTTTCTTAATAGTCCCAAGTCTCCTTCCCCCAAGCAGAAACCAGCTCTGTAGAAATGTAAATACGTAATCCAGGAAGCTTGGAGGCCCCCAGCTAGAAGATTAAGAAGACAAAGACACCTAAAATCTACATAAAGGTAAAGGTAAAAGTTCCCCCGCACATGCGTGCTAGTTGTTTCCGACTCTAGGGGCCGGTGCTCATCTCAGTTTCAAAGCCAAAGAGGCAGCGCTTGTCCGACGACGTCTCCATGGTCATGTGGCTGGCATGACTAGACACCAAAGGCGCACAGAACGCTGTTACCTTCCCACCATAGCGGTCCCTATTTTTCTACTTGCATTTTACGTGCTTTCGAACTGCTAGGTTGGCAGAAGCTGGGACGAGTAACAGGCGCTCACTCTGCTACGCGGCACTCAGGATTCGACCCGCCAAACTGCCGACCATCTGATCGACAAGCTCAGCGTCCTAACCCACTGAGCCACCGCGTCCCTCCAAATCTACATACCTCACCCAAACTCTAAGACAGGACATGATAGGATTAACCCACAGATGCCAAAGGGCAAACCCAGACTCAGGTCAGAATACATGAGACAGGAAATACGAA
This sequence comes from Vipera ursinii, assembly GCF_947247035.1. NCBI lineage: Eukaryota > Metazoa > Chordata > Lepidosauria > Squamata > Viperidae > Vipera > Vipera ursinii. The sequence continues at coordinate 4,870 of NW_028148291.1, read as the reverse complement.
GCTTCAATCAGGAACAGGAACAAATCCAAACAAAAGGCTCCAGAGGGTATAAAAACCCACTCCCTACATGTGCTCACTCTTTTTTTTTCCAGAGCCATCTTTCTGTCTGGCTCTCCTCTTCAATAAACTGCAACCTTCTTTCTAAAGCAGTCGCCACGTTGTTTATCCCAGCTTCGACTGAACTGTTTTGAAACAGATCACTTATGGTTAATACTAATGGAATTATATGTGCAAATTATACAGAGAATTATTTTGGGGAGGGGAAATGTATGCATATTATTTATTTGTGAATGCAATCTGCCAATTAACTAGAAACATAAGCTGTTTATATATATATATATATGAAAGTATCTTGGTAAATACATAAAAACATAATTACTTTCTTTTTGGAGTAAACATTAATTAATATGTTAATGTTCTGTAATGCAGAACCAATATCATTGTAACCTCTTTCTTACAGAGTCTAGATTTTAAAGTATTTCTTATTTATAAGTTTTATAGCTATCTCTTTTAATCTGATACGCTGTTTTAAGATAATGTGTCCGAGCATTCAGATTTGGCTTGTACTGAAAGAAGAGACTGATAATTTACTGGTTCATAAATGTTTTATGTTATACATAAAACATTACAGCTTTTAGCACTGAGTAGCAATGTGAATTGCAGCCCAGACCAGTAACTTATGCTATGATGCAGTAATAAAATGGTGATAACCAAAATCCACCCAGAGAACACTTGTCTTTTAAGACAGACAACTTGTATACTTCGAAACTGCAGTAAAAAATGACAAACCAAAATAAAGGTTTATTTTAAATATCTGGCCGCTTGATCTAAAGCCTAAAGCTGAATTAAACAAATAACATTAAGGTAAGGTAAGGTTCCCCCGCACATGCGTGCTAGTCATTTCTGACTCTAGGGGCCGGTGCTCATCTCCGTTTCAAAGCCAAAGAGCCAGCGCTTGTCCGAGGACATCTCCGTGGTCATGTGGCCGGCATGACTAGACGCCAAAGGCGCACGGAACACTGTTACCTTCCCACCGGAGTGGTCCCTATTTTTCTACTTGCATTTTTACATGCTTTCGAACTGCTAGGTTGGCAGAAGCTGGGACGAGTAACAGGCGCTCACTCTGTTACGCGGCACTCGGGATTCGACCCGCCAAACTGCCGACCTTCAGATCGACAGGCTCAGCGTCCTAAACCACTGAGCCACCACTCAGCGTCCAAAACCACTGAGCCATAACATTACACCTATAATTTATCCTGATTATCAGTTCCTTTTTCCCTGAATTCAAAATAGCTAGTTTTGGAATACATCCAAATAAGCGGACAGTCACTGGGAAAGAAAAACCTGCTCTAAATTTCATGCCTTTGCATGATAATGTTCTTGTTCTTAAAAACAAAGAAGACTTCCCATCATTTACCTTCTCAAAAGGTTCCCGGCTTTCCACTATCATTTCTGGGAGTTGAAGTCCACAAGTCAAGGGCTCTTCAAACTTGGCCCTTTCATGACTTGTGGACTTCATCTCCCAGAATTTCTCAGCCAGAGTGCCTGGCTGAGGAATTCTGGGAGTTGAAGTCCACAAGGGCTCTTCAAACTTGGCCCTTTCATGACTTGTGGACTTCAACTCCCAGAATTCCTCAGCCAGAGTGCCTGGCTGAGGAAGTCTGGGAGTTGAAGTCCACAAGTCAAGGGCTCTTCAAACTTGGCCCTTTCATGACTTGTGGACTTCAACTCCCAGAATTCCTCAGCCAGAGTGCCTGGCTGAGGAAGTCTGGGAGTTGAAGTCCACAAGTCAAGGGCTCTTCAAACTTGGCCCTTTCATGACTTGTGGACTTCAACTCCCAGAATTTCTCAGCCAGGCACTCTGGCGGAGCAATTCTGGGAGTTGAAGTCCCCAAGTCATAAAAGGGCCAAGTTTGAAGAGCCCTGCTCTAAATCTACTTAAAATGGTTGCCTGCCTAAAACAATTGAGCGTGTGATAGTGACGAATATCTGCAGCTCGGGTGTAGGATGAGGGTGGAAGTTCGTTCTCTGAGCTTGTGTGTTGGTTTCTAAACTCTCCATTACTATTTGGAATGAGACATTAAGAAACCAACTCACAAGCTTGGAGAATGAACCTCCAACCACACAATTTTTGGGACTCATTAAAAGCATTCAGAAGCTACACATGGTCCAAAATGCAACAGCACAATCTTGGGTGTTCCATGATATCCTCGTATAAATACTGCTCTGCCAGCTGCATTAGCCCAAAGGTGACTTCTGAGTGCAAAGTATGGTGATCACCTATAAACCCCTACACGAAATGGGGCCAGGTTACTTGTGGAGGCCCCTGTCTCCAATTTTCATCTAATCAATCCTGATGTCCTCTTCTGATCTAGGAGCTGCACCTTCTCTGTCATTGTACCTACCCTATGGAATAGCATTGCCTTGGATAGCCAGATGACCCTGTTAACCTTCTGTAAAGTATTAAAGAACTGGAGAAGCTTCTTGGATGAGAGGTGAAAGGTCTTCAAGGAAAAAGAATGTCCAGTTGTCTCTTGAAAAAGCCCCTTTGGGACAGCTGTTTTCATGGGTATTTGGACCAGGAAGCAAAGCCCTGTGGACTAGTAAAGAATAGAGCTGGAAGGAACCTTGGAGGTCTTCTAGTCCAGCCCCCTGCTCATGCAGGAGAACCTACACCATCTCAAACAGGTGAATGTCTAGTCTCTTCTTAAAAATTTCCAGTGATGGAGCGCCCATGATTTCTGGGGGTAAGCTGTTCCACTGGTTGATTGTCCTCAGTGTCAGGAAGTTTCTCCTTAATTCCTGGTTGCTTCTCTCTTTGGTCAGTTTCCAACCATTGTTTCTCGTCCTTCCCTCTGGTGAACAACCTGACCCCCCCCTTCTTGGTGTAAGGTAAAGGTAAAGGTTCCCCCGCACATCCGTGCTAGTCATTTCCAACTCTAGGGGCCGGTGCTCATCTCCGTTTCAAAGCCGAAGAGCCAGCGCTTGTCTGAGGACGTCTCTGTGGTCATGTGGCCGGCATTACTAGACGCCAAAGGCACATGGAACGCTGTTACCTTCCCACCGTAGTGGTCCCTATTTTTCTACTTGAATTTTGACGTGCTTTCGAGCTGCTAGGTTGGCAGAAGCTGGGATGAGTAACAGGCGTTCACTTCTGTTACGCGGCACTCGGGATTCGACCCGCCAAACTGCTGACCTTCTGATCGACAAGCTCAGCATCCTAACCCACTGAGCCACCGCGTCCCTAAATAAATCATACACATATATAATAAGTGGAAATCCATTCTAAACAATTAGGAATAAAGCGTATTGTTTCTTCCAATGCTTACAAAATACCTCTGTTAAGTTTCTGTCTTCAGGGTTTTTTTTAGGAAAGATAATTTTCTGCCTCGAAAAGTAAAATATCACACAAATTTTAAGAATTTAGGGAACACAACTTAGTACATCCAAACACTGACTTATTTAGGGTCTTTTGATGAGACCACAATTATGTAAAATTCTTCTTCCAACTGCTAGAAATACTTAGGAAAGGATTAATCAGTTAAGGAACTACAATGTCTTCTTCTAATATTGCTCCCCTTTTAGGAATTGAACCATGAATGGGAGTCTCGTCCACTTTATTCAGCGGTTCAATTTGTGATTCATTTTTGTGTATTTATCTTGGAGACAAACAGTTCCTTACTTTCAGAGTGCGGGCAGAAGTGAACATTATCTCAAGGTAAGCAACAGATTTTCTTTCTTTCTACACACTCATTATGCATAAAGTAAGTTCCCATAGGTCCATTATATTTTTAAAATGGAATAGCAAAAAAAAAAGGAAGGGAAAGAAAGAGACACAGAGAGAAAGATCATTATTCTTTTGAAAAAAGCAGTTTCTGTTAGGTATATCTGGATTTTGCTCTTAGGGGGAACCAATACTGATTGAAACGAATGGGACTCAAATTCATATTTGCCTTTCAGAAGGGTTTTTTTTCCTAACGTTAATGCCTTTAACATGATAAAGTATTTCAAGGGAATGGGGGCAGTTTATAGAATTCCCATCATATTACTGGAAGTGATTGCCATGCTGGTTCCTGCAGATAACTTGGAAGCATTTTTATGACTAACGGCTATACTGTGGAGCAGGCATTGCCTGCTTATGAAGCCTGTCACATTCTCGTTTTTTTTTTAAGTTCCTATCATTCCCATCTTGCATAAGGCAGACAGCTGCCGAACAAACAGCAGCCGTCTGGGGAGAACTCATCCTTTGCTAGGGAAGAAGAAAGTTGTCTAAAGCTGTTGACTTTTAATTTCTGTCTGCAGATCCCATTCCAAAGATTTATAAGGGCTATCTGGAGAGTAAGTAGGATCAGAGTTAGTGAGTTGTTTGTTTCTTGTGTACAGCTGCCCAAGGTCGCCTCCAGAGGAGACGGGAGGCACATAAATCTGCTGCTTCAATGGCTTGGGTGGGGTCTGTTACACAGTGTACACGTTGTCTCTTCCTGGTGCTCTCTGAGCTTGATTGTGTTCTTCCAGGTGTGTCATTACCCAACTGGGTGATATCATCAGTGCTAGAAGAGGGAGGAGGAGGAGGAGGAGGAGGAGGAGGAGGAGGAGGAGGAGGAGGAGGAGGAGGAGGACTGTTGAAGTTGTTGGTGCTCTCTAAGCTTGGTTGTTTTTTGCAGATGTTTCATTACCAAACTGGGCAATATCATCAGTGCTAGAAGAGAGGAGGAGGAGGAGGAGGAGGAGGAGGAGGAGGGGGAGGAGGAGGAAGAGGAGAACTGTGAAGCTGTTGGTGCTCTCTGAGCTTGCTTGTTTTCTTGCAGATTTTTCATTACCCAACTGGGTAATATCATCAGTGCTAGAAGAGAGAGAGAGAGAGAGGAGG
>NW_028148292.1:0-39397 GCF_947247035.1 Vipera ursinii | reverse complement strand
ACTCCGAGATCCCTCTCACAGTTGCAAGGTACTACCTATACTGTACCTGGACATTTGGTTTTTCTTGCCTAAATGTAGTAAGGCTCTACATTTAGGCAAGAAAAAACAAACATTGCCAAGGTTTTAACTTAATGCTTAGGCACTTCACTCCTTTGTTTGGCAACGGTGGCTGTAGTGACATCTGCAATTTTGCTGATACCAGGGATTTAAAAAAAAAACAGTTGCTGAAGTTGTTGCATTGTTGCTTTGTTTTTTCCGTAAGAGAAGCAAGGCAGAAATGCCTTCGTAAGACACATTTTGCAGTTATCTCTCTGAGGCTGCAATTTCTTTGAATAAGTGTTATTTCATGGCAGGATGGCGCTTTGCAGGTGAAATACAGCTGACCTTTAAACAGCCTCATTTTCATTGATAACTCCAGAAATGCTTGTTCACTCCAACATCCACAGCTTAGGAACTGCAGCAGGATGAGACTGCTTTTTCAAACAAATTCAGTGACAAATCAGCATTCTTCTTGGAAAGTTTATCGTTGTTGTTTTTTATTAAACACTTGGGGTTCTTTTAATTAAAAAAAATGATGTTTTGTAGATGTTTCTTCAGGCTTGAAAGGAGGAGGGGGGAAACAGTATCAAAATGAAAGACAGGTAGTCCTCAACTTACGACCTCAACTGAACCCAAATTTTCTGTTGCTGAGTCATTTTATGACCTTTTTCTTCCTTTGGTTGTTAAGTGAATCACCGCAAAGTTACAATGCCACTGGAAAAAACATGACTTATGACCAATTTTCACACCTACAACCACTGCGGCATCTCCGGGGTCACGTAATCAAAATTTCAGATGCCCAGCAACTCATTCATATTTATGACGGCTGCAGTCGTTAAGTGAGTCACGTGGTTGTTAAGTGAGTCCAGCTTCCCCCAGTGACTTTTCTTGTCAGATGGTCGCAACAGGGGATCACATGATCCTGCAAGACACGGCAACCATTGTAAAGACGAGTCAGATGCCAAAGCATCCGAATCTTGATTGCATGACCATGGAGGGGAGGGGAGAAATGCTGCAACGGTCATAAGTGTGAAAAACGGTCCTAAGTCATTTTTTTCAGTCCTATTGTAACTTTGAACGGTCACTAAATGAATCCTAAGTCGAGGATTATCCATATATCACAGTCACCACTCATGCATTTCTTTTTGACGAGGAAGAACTTAAGACACTAGGAGGATATTTAATTTTTGCAGCACACGGCGATGAAACAGGCAGGATGAGAAACTTGAATATGGACAAATCGGATACTTTTAGGATGCCTGGGGTTCAGCCTATATCAGGATGATCTCCAGTTTTTCTTGGAATGTGGTAGAGCTTTTTCTCATCATGCACATGAATACATAACCCAAACTGTGTTGTTTCTCTGTGTCATATAATATATTTAGGTATATGCATAATTATTTATTTATTTATTTATTTATTTATTTATTTATTTATTTATGTCGAACACACACATATGTGTGTGTGTGTGTGTGTGTGTGTGTGTGTGTTTGTGTGTAGTGTAGTGTAGTGTATATTGGAGGTGGTGACCCTTGGCGAGCTGAATGTAATGAAATTTCATTTTAATATATGATGATTAGTATACATTCAAAGTGACAATAAAGTTTTCTATTCTATTCTATTCTATTCTGTTCTGATTTGTTCTGTTTTCTATTCTATTCTATTCTACTCTACTCTACTCTACTCTATTCTATTCTACTTTACTGTACCCTACCATACCCTATCCTACTCTACTCTACTCTACAATACTCTGTTCTATTTTCTATTCTATTCTATTCTATCCTATCCTATCCTGTAGTGTCCTATTCTATTCTATTCTATTCTATTCTATTCTATTCTATTCTATTCTATTCTATTCTATTCTATTCTATTCTATTCTATTCTATTCTATTCTATTCTATTCTATTCTATTCTATTCTATTCTATTCTATTCTATTCTACCTAACCATACCCTACTCTACTCTGTTCTATTTTCTATTCTATTCTGTCCTGTCCTGTCCTATTCTATTCTATTCCATTCCATTCCATTCCATTCCATTCCATTCCATTCCATTCCATTCCATTCCATTCCATTCCATTCCATTCCATTCCATTCCATTCCATTCTATTCTATTCTATTCTATTCTATTCTATTCTATTCTATTCTATTCTATTCTAATTTACTCCACTCTACTCTACTTTACCATACCCTAACCCTACCCTACTCTACCCTACCCTACCCTACCCTACCCTACTCTACTCTGTTCTATTTTGTGTTCTATTCTATTCCTTAAAAATAATACCATGGGTCCTTTTTTACAGTTTTCATGACAAACTGAAATTCTGCAAGGAGAAGAAGATTTGGGATGAAGTAAAAAGGAGTAAAAAAAAAGACCTGCTACAAGAGAAGATTTGTAGCTCTGAGTTGATCTGAGGGTTCTCTCCAAGTTTGGTTGTTTTCTTGCAGACTTATCATGGCTGGTGAATTCAATATTGAAGAAACTACAGTCTTGAGATACCGTAAGAGTGAATAGAATAGAATAGAATAGAATAGAATAGAATAGAATAGAATAGAATAGAATGGAATGGAATGGAATGGAATGGAATAGAATAGAATAGAATAGAATAGAATAGAATAGAATAGAATAGAATAGAATAGAATAGAATGGAATGGAATGGAATGGAATGGAATGGAATGGAATGGAATGGAATGGAATGGAATAGAATAGAATAGAATAGAATAGAATAGAATAGAATAGAATAGAATAGAATAGAATAGAATGGAATGGAATGGAATGGAATGGAATGGAATGGAATGGAATGGAATGGAATGGAATGGAATAGAATGGAATGGAATGGAATGGAATGGAATAGAATATGAATATGAATATAATTAGAAATAGAATAGAACAAAACAGAACAGAACAGAACAGAATAGAACAGAATATGAATATAATTAGAAATAGAATGAAATGGAACAGAACAGAACAGAACAGAATAGAATAGAATAGAATAGAATAGAATAGAATAGAATAGAATAGAATAGAATAGAATAGAATAGAATAGAATAGAATAGAATAGAATAGAATGGAATGGAATGGAATGGAATGGAATGGAATGGAATGGAATGGAATGGAATGGAATGGAATAGAATAGAATAGAATAGAATAGAATAGAATAGAATAGAATAGAATAGAATAGAATAGAATAGAATAGAATGGAATGGAATGGAATGGAATGGAATGGAATGGAATGGAATGGAATGGAATGGAATGGAATAGAATGGAATGGAATGGAATGGAATGGAATAGAATATGAATATGAATATAATTAGAAATAGAATAGAACAAAACAGAACAGAACAGAACAGAACAGAATAGAACAGAATATGAATATAATTAGAAATAGAATGAAATGGAACAGAACAGAACAGAACAGAACAGAACAGAATAGAATAGAATAGAATAGAATAGAATAGAATAGAATAGAATAGAATAGAATAGAATAGAATAGAATAGAATAGAATAGAACAGAACAGAACAGGAGTATGAATATAATTAGAAATAGAATAGAATAGAATAGAACAGAATATGAATATGAATATAATTAAAAATAGATTAGAATAGAACAGAATGATCAGCTTTTTGACTTTCCACAGAAGCCCTTGGTGACCTTGAGAGCTCATTAAAGTAGAAATGTACGGAATTAATTGAATAAATGCGAACAACACCAAATGCCCCAATTCACCAACGTTCTGCAGAGGTTTGCACCCACTGAACATCTGACTTTTTTTTTTCTTTCCTCAAGCATTGACTGGAACACAATGTTCTTTCCTTCCTACCTTTATAAGCAATTTGGGGTAAAAGAAAACTTGCTTTTCCCCCCCGGAGGAGTTGAATAACTTATAAGGCTCCTGAAACATTCTCTATAAAATCTCAACATTAATTTTGAAAGTGTGGTCTTAAATTAAGCACTGGTGACTTTGGGCTAGAGATTAAACGTTGATTGCTGCCTCTTGGGGATTGAGTTTATTAAATTGTTTCCTTGCACAGCTTCTTAGCACTTTCCGTCTTTGCTTTATGTCCTTGTGATCTAGTCTTCTGTCGTGAGAGATACCGAAAAGTTTCAGTCCAAATTAAGTCCACTTTAAAGCTTTGGGAGACAATCTATGTCAAAAATGGGATTGGCAATCAGGAAGACTGGTAGAAAAATATGGAAATACCTCTTGCTAATTTCATTAAACAAATAAATATTGTATCAAATAGAAGTTTGGTACAAATTCATACTTCTAGATAAAACCAAGAAAAGAAGAAACAGGGGTGACATGATAGCAGTATTCCAGTATTTGAGGGGTTGCCACAAAGAAGAGGGGGTCAAGTTATTCTCCAAAGCACCAGAGGGCAAGACAAGAAACAATGGTTGGAAATTAATCAAGGAGAAAAGCAACCTGGAATTAAGGAGAAACTTCCTAACAGTGAGGACAATCAACCAGTGGAACAGCCTGCCTCCAGAAACCGTGGGAGGTCCATCACTAGAGATTTTTAAGAAGAGACTAGAAAGTCACTTCTGAGATGGTGTAGGTTCTCCTGCTTCAGCAGGGGGCTAGACTAAAAGACCCTTCCAGCTCTGCTCTACTCTACTCTACTCTACTCTACTCTACTCTACTCTACTCTACTCTGCTCTGCTCTGCTCTGCTCTGCTCTGCTCTGCTCTGCTCTGCTCTGCTTTAATGCACAGAAAATATCAAAAATGAAAAAGTGCCTGATCATTCAACCAATTACAACACAACTAACACAAGCTGTGATGAGGATAAAACTACCATATATCAAAAAAGCATATCAGAAACAACCAACAGTTTACTGCAACCGCATGGCATCACCATAACACACAAGCCAACTCAAGCCTTCCAAAATATCCTAAGTAACTAAAACACACCCAGTAGTCCAGGAAGAAGGAAAAAACAAACAAACAGGAGTCATCTAGAACATATAGTGGAAGGCATAAAATAGCCACTATGTAGGACAAACAGACCAAAGTCTAGCAGAGCACATCCGTGAACACCAACTAGATAATATTTATGCTGAATCGTACTTGGATGGGATCGGTTCTGATAGGTAGTATCTATTGTCTGTGGCAATAGAAGAGAATATTTATAGTTCAAGGTTGAACTGTGGGGTCCTTGGTGCTCTGCCTGAGCAGGGGGCTGGACTAGATGACCTCCCAGGTCCCTTCCAGTTGTATTCTATTCTATCAGTCAGGAGAGACATTCAGAAAGCTAAAAAGGAAGCAAAAAGATCAAACCACCTCCCTGCTCGCAATCAATGCTCACATGAGCAGGCCTCAACACCAGGATTAACACCTCGCCAACAATCAAGTAGTAAACGATACCCCAATCAAGGAACTACCAGTGCAAGCCAACAGAGAGCAAGCTCCACTCTCTTGTAGCGCTGAAGGCGTTGTCTAGTTAGCTAATGAGAGATCTTCAACCAAACAACCCAGGTCAAAGAGCTTCAAGGACCCCACAGCTCAACCTTGAAATACAAATATTCTCTCCTATTGTCACGGACGATAGATACTCCGCTATGAGAACCGATCCCATCCAAGTACGACTCAGCGTTAAATATTGTCCAATCAATAACAGAGAGAGAATACTTTCCAGTAACTTCCACAGAGGGCGGGAAAATGCAGCTTTTCTGATTTTCTTCGTAAAAAAAGCTTCAGTTGATAAATACAGGGTAGAGATTGTAAGACACAGTGTTCTACTTTGAGATCGGTGCAAGCAGTGCTCGACTTACAACAGTTCATTTAGCGACCGTTCAAAGTTACAACGGCACTCAGCCAAAGGGACTTAACGACCCTGTTTCACACTTACCGACCGTTGCAGCATCCCCAGGGTCACGTGATCAGAATTCAGACTCTTGGCAAGTGACTCACGTTGAGCATGGTTGCAGCGTCCCCGGGGGGGGGGAGAACACATGATTCCTCTTTTGCGACCTTCTGAACCAGCCAAAATCAATGGGGAAGCTAGATTCCCTTAACAACCAGGTTGCTAACTCAACAACTGCAGGGATTCACTTAGCACCTGTGGCAGGAAAGGTCGTAAAATGGAGCAAAATTCACTTAACAAATGTCTCACTTAGCAACATAATTTTGGGGCTCAGTTGTGGTCGTAAATTGAGGATTACCTGTACATTCAATGATCACAAGGTCAGTTATTACCATGTACCATTTCAGCAGATCAAAGTATTATTATTATTATTATTATTATTATTATTATTATTATTATTATTATTATTATTATTATTATTATTATTCACCTGGGATAAGCAAATGTGGATGTTTGATGGTATTACACATATTGTCACAGGATGGAAGCAGTTCATAATAATAATAATAATAATAATAATAATAATAATAATAATAATAAGAAGAAGAAGAAGAAGAAGAAGAAGAAGAGGAGGAGGAGGAGGAGGAGGAGGAGGAGGAGGAGGAGGAGGAGGAGGAGGAGGAGAAGAAGAAGAAGAAGAAGAAGAAGAAGAAGAAGAAGAAGAAGAAGAAGAAGAAGAAGAAGAAGAAGAAGAAGAAGAAGAAGAATAATTAGTAATAGTAGTTGGAAGGGACCTTGGAGGTCATCTAGTCCAACCCTCTACTCAGGCAGGAAACCCTATACCATTTCAGACAAATGGCTGTCCAGTCTTTCTTAAAAACTTCCAGTGTTGGAGCTTCTGGAGGCAGGTTGTTCCACTGGTTAATTGTTCTAACTGTCAGGAAGTTTCTCTTTAGTTCCGGGTTGCTTCTCTCCTTGATTAAGTTTCCATCTGTTGCTTCTTGTCCTGCCTTCAGGAGCTTTGGAGAATAGCTTGACTCCCTCTTCTTTGGGGCAGCCCCTGAGATATTAGAACGCAGCTATCATGTCCCCCCCACGTCCTTCTCTTCATTAAATTAGACGTGCCCAATTCCAGAAACCGTTCCTTCTATGTTTTAGCCTCCAGTCCCCTGATTATCTTTGTTGCTCTTCTCTGTACTCAAACTGTAGTTTGTCCTTGGTAAACCTTAAGAGCATAATAATGTTAGGAAAACATGTAGAGTTTAAACCTGAGCTTTTTTTTTTACTAAGTATAATGGCAGAAAAAGTTTGATAAACAAAATATACATGTATGAACAAAATGTATTAACTGCAGCGAGGATTGTATTTGCGCAGCCCTGGAAAAATGAGACAACACCATTGGAAGAAGCAATAATTAAGAAAATATTGGACTGTGCGGAAATGGACAGACTCAGACTGAGAATCAAAGGGAAAGAAGGGACATTTTCAAACGTGGAACTTATTTTATCAATGGTTGGAAAAGCAGGATAGAGAATAAGAACACAATCTTTATGACTTGGCAAAAATGAACCCAGACACTGAGTTGTTTATTAAGCACAAATAAATTGCCATGATAGAAAACTAATAAAATACTTTAAAAAAAAAGAGCATAATGAGGCAGGTTCAAAAATGTCAAGATGCCCCCTTCTGAATCTTCAATTGAAGCCGCCCCCTCCTTCTTTTAATCTGTCTTGCAATTGTCATCTTGACTTTTTTTCTCCACGCACACCATAGAATCTGCCCAGTGTCAATTTAGGCTTAAACTCAGTAGAGACGGAAGGAGAGGCACAATTACTGTGGATTTATCTCTTCTCTAACAGTGGCATAATGGCAAGCGAAATGGTATATAGCCTTTTATCATACCTCCCATTTATTACAGTGCTATCGTTTCACAGTTATGCAACCCATAATATATACACACAAAATGAAAGAAAGCCAGCCCCATAAATCTCAAAATTCAACCATTCCTGGGAAAAAAAATAAGATAGGCATTTGTTCCTTGCCTTCCCTCTGTTTACTACAGTTCAAGGCCAAATGTTGTAAAAAAAAAATCTTTGCAATATCGGAGATAAGTTGCTTTTTTTTCCAGACCCAGGTCTGCCCTTGGCCTAAAGGAGCAAGAATTTAATTTGGCTTCCTTTTCATTTCTATTTACATTTAATTAAAATTACATCACACCATTGCCCTCTGGTCCCAGGGCTTAATAACGTTCTTTTCAATCACATTTAACCAAGGGAAATGCTAACAGCTTCTGGAGGGCTAAATACATGTAGGTGTGATCTCTGATTGGTTACCTAACTGCTCTAAGTGCTTTATGTTGTGATTTCATGCCAGCCTGTGATCCCAGCAGCTGAGTCCGGGGAATCAGAGGAGGAGGAGGAGGAGGAGGAGGAGGAGGGGCCTGGAGATCCATCAGATTTGGAGGAAGGCTCTGATGAGCTACAGGACTTACAAAGTGAGAAAGAACCTGGCCCCTCCACTCATGATCAAGCTGAGAGCCAGATGTGCTGGGAGGCTGAGTCAGACTCGGAGGAAGCACAGCTGGAAGATCTCAGAGACCCTCGTAAACACAGGCAGGTCACACGAGTAGGTCAGCGGGAGGCAATGGGGCAACTCCAGGGGAGAAGGAGAAAGCAGTGAGAAGCCAGGCCTTGGGTGGGTGGGCTGCGTAACAAAAAGGGGATATGTGGGCAGGGCTGGTTGCTGGAGGCAACCGTTTGCTAAGAACTTCAGTGTTAAAGAGATCATGGTCTGCTTATTTTGCCAGTGAGTTATTTCCTGTTTGACCTGTGCTCCGTGTTGCTTTTGGATAAGGTCTCCGTTGGAGAAGTGTTCTGTTGCTTTAGTTTTTCTGGGACGATTATCAGGTCTGTAACTCAAATAAAAAGGGTTTATTTTTCTCAGTCTACTGTTGCCAGAGGGGTTGTCCTTGTGAAGTAACAAGGAAGTACAAAAGCTGGGACAGAACGGTATGAAATGCAACCATCTTCATTCAAATGGGCGAAATTATTCATTAGGGTAGCACTTAGATTCAGGGAAAAGAGCCTTGGTGGAGCAGTGGGCTAATGCCTCCTTAAGTAACACCAGCTGCCTGCAATTAGTGCAGGTTCGAGTCCCACCAGGCTCAAGGTTGACTCAGCCTTCCATCCTTCCGAGGTAGGTAAAATGAGGACCCAGATTGTTGGGGGCAATTAAGCTGACTTTGTAATAATGCCGCTTGGGGTGTGAAAGCCCTAATAAGCAGGCATATACATAGAATGAAGGCTACTGCTAAATTTGTAAGCCGCCCTGAGTCTTCGGAGAAGGGCGGGATATAAATGGAATTAAAATAAAAAATAAAAAATAAAATGTCTAGGGAGATTATCCGTCATCCAGGTCGCGGTTATCCCAAAGGGGCTTTTTTTCAAAAGGCAACTGGACTTTCTTTGTTTTCTCTTGAAGACTTTTCGCTTCTCATTCAAGAAGCTTCTTTGGTTCTGGCTGAATGCTGGGGAGTGGAAAGATTTATATTCCTAGCTGAGCCATTAGCTCTCTGGGAGTCATTGAGGTCCCTTGACAGCTTATCTGTATACTCAGGGTCACCTGAATCGGAGTGCAAATGGGTGTGCAAACTTCTTGGCACCGCTGAAAGGTACCATGTGGGAAGCCACCCCATCCCACCCCCAGGGAAAGAAGTATTTGGGGGGATATTAAAAGAGGCAGAATATTATATTTCCCTTAAAGCAGAAGAGGAGAAACATATTCTTAAAGGCAGAAAGCAACCCCAGTCTTCCTGCTATAGGAAAAACAGCCCCAAGCAGAAGCCGGAAATCTTTAGAAATGGATATTTTGTAATCCATTCAGAAAGCCCGGCCACCCCATTCATAAACAAAACATCTTCAGCCACAGCTTCCACAGAAGGCTGGAGCTGATGGGATTAGAAAAAACAAAGACTCCTAAAATCTACATTCCCCACCCAGCTCCAAGGTCAGGACCTCCCAGCCAAAGTGGAAGTCAGGCAACAATAATTGGATACTAAAAGGGCCCACACCAGCACAGCTCAAAGTACATTTCACCACAAACAGGCATCCCAATCACAAAGCCCCAAAGAACGTAAAAAAAACCCCCACCTACTCTCAACTCCATTTTGTCAGCCAGCTCAGAAACATTTATTTATTTATTTATTTATTTATTTATTTATTTATTTATTTATTTATTTATTTATTTATTTATTTATTTATTCAATTTATATACCGCCCTTCTCCCATAGGACTCAGGGCAGTTCAGAAGTTCAAAAAAACAAAACAATACAACAATTACAAAACTTAAAATCAATTAAAAAGATTATATAGACCTTGCGATAAAACCCCAGTTAAAATATAGTTAAAATCCCAATTAATATCCTCAGACCAGGCCAGAGAGCTCAAAGAGCCAGGTCTTCAGGTCCCGGTGGAATGAGCGAAGGTCAGGGGCAGTCCTAAGCTCTACAGGCAGCTGGTTCCACAGGGCCGGTGCACCCACAGAGAAGGCCCTCCCCCTGGGTATTGTCCGCCGGCAATCTTTTACCGGTGGTACCCTGAGAAGACCCTCCCTGTGGGAGCGCCCAGGACGAAGGGAGCTTGATGCCAGCAGCAGGTGTTCCCTCAGATATCCTGGACCCAAGCCATTTAGGGCTTTATAGGTCATCACCAGCACCTTGAATCTCACCCGGAGGGCAACCGGAAGCCAATGCAGTTCGCGGAGTAGAGGTGTTACATGGGAGTATCGGGAAACCCCCGTCACAACCCGCGTGGCTGCATTCTGCACCAGCTGAAGCCTCTGGGTGGTCCCCAAGGGCAGCCCCATGTAGAGAGCATTGCAGTAGTCCAATCGGGAGGTCACGAGCGCATGCTGCCACCATTTTAGTTTCTGGCTAAAAAGAAAACAAAAGGAAATGAAAACAGAGACCTTCTTTCTTAGCAGCCTCCATTTTATTTTCAGCATCTTTCTCCCGGCTTGGACCTGATTTTTCTTCCTACACCAGAAAAGTTCCCCACCCATTTGCACTCTGGAAAAGCATCTTTGGGCTGATTGTATGAAGGGAGTTGCTTTGGATGCCGGTTTGCTTCCTGTACTAGTTTCAAGGTGCTGATTATCTGCAGCATAGTCTTCTCCATGTGAAATCTGGGAACCCAGTCCTGGGTCAGCCCTTTAAGGCAGTCTAAACAAGAAAGAAAAACCATGACTACTGTCTATGGAGATTCTCAATCAGCCAGGTCACTAAAGAAGAACAGACCTAAAGAAGCTCCTTCAGAATAACAAAATAACAGAATTAAGATTTGGAAGGGACTTTGGAGGTCTTCAAGTCCAACCCCCTGCTCATACAGGAGACCCTATACCAGGGGTCTTCAAACTTGGCCCTTGTATAACTTGTGGATTTCAACTCCCAGAATTCCTCAGCCAGCATGCCTGGCTGAGGAATTTTGGGAGTTGATGTCCACAACTTATAAAAGGGCCAGGTTTGAAGACCCCTGCCCTATACCATTTCAGACAAACAGCAGTCAAATCTCTTCATAAAAACCTCCAGTGATGTATAATGAGTTTTATTAGTGTTGCGTATCAGTGATTGCACGACCTCTGTAAATGTCATACGTAAATAAATTAGATCAAATGGCAAAAATGTTAAAATATTCTACTCAATCTCCAAGGTTCATACAACTTTGGCAACTGAATGAATCTATTTTCTGAGTTCATGCTATAAACCAAACCATTAGCTGGTGAAATGATCTGAGTTTACTCAGCAAATCAGCCGGGTTGGGTAAAGGCCTAGCAGATGATCGCACACAATAAGCTTGATTGCTTGATTAGAGTTAATTCATTCTCTCTCTCTCTCTCTCTCTCTCTCTCTCTCTCTCTCTCTCTCTCTCTCTCTCTCTCTCTCTCTCTCTCTCTCTCTCTCTTCTGTGACATCCAGGGCTGTGCAAACCTAGTCTGCTAAATTTTTGAATTCTGTATATTTGAATCCAGAAAATGGGTCAATTCAATAACCGAGTTAAGCATCTTGGGACAATAGAATAGGAAATCTACAGAGGACCAATTTGCAAATTCTCTAGAGCAGGGCTTTTCAACCAGTGGTACGGGTACCACCTGTGGTACATTGGCACCTGGCAGGAGATACATGAACATCCTAGAAAAGTGGTAGCGGGGGAGGGGAATAAGCTAAACTGGGGGCAGCACCGCACAAGCCTGAGCGAGAGATGGCTGCAACTGCAGGGCTGTCAGGGCTCAGCGGAAGCGCCAGGATCAGTGCCTGATTCATATTTATGACGGTCACAGTGTCCCAGGGTCATATGAAATAACCAAAACCTGCTGCAAACACCCAGCAGATGGGGGGTGGAATAAAAACCAAACACATCCCCACCTTACCCCGGCTGCCAATCCTCAACAGAAATGCTCCCAACAATGAAAACCTCGGACAGGAGGAAGAGCGCCGCCGGGCGGGCAGGTAGGTGTCTAGCTCAGCTGTGGCTTGGGGGGCACTTTTTTCAGTGCCATTGTAATTTCAAACAGTCACTAAGCGAACCGTTGTAAGTCGAGGACTACCTGTACATCATTTTTTTTCATATTTTTTTTCGGTCATCAAGTTTTTGACACCTTGCTAGGTGACGTGGTACTTGGATGTTGCCATATCCTAAAAGTGGTATAATGGGTAAAAAGGTTGAAAAGCCCTTCTCTAGAGCAAGGGTTCCCAACTGGGGGTGCAAGACAATATTCCAGGAGGTGTGAAAACTTGGGTTTTCGAAATTATAGTGTATATGCATAATTCATAGTCGTTATTTCGAACTTTTGTAAGGGGTGAGAGAATATATCAGAAACGTTCTAGGGGTGAGGGGTATAGAAAAGGTTGGGAAGTGCAACTCTAGAGAAACTTCGTAGCAGGGAGGACAGTGGAACAGTTTGCCTTCAGAAATCGTGGGTGCTCCATTACTGGAGGTTTCTAAAGAAGAGACTGGATAGTCACTTGTCTGAAATGGTATAGGTTTTCCTGTTTGACCAGGGGGCTGGACTAGAAGACCTCCAAGGTCCCTTCCATCTCTATTCTATTCTATTCTATTCTATTCTATTCTATTCTATTCTATTCTATTCTATTCTATTCTATTCTATTCCATTCCATTCCATTCCATTCCAGTCCAGTCCAGTCCAGTCCAGTCCAGTCCAGTCTAGTCCAGTCTAGTCTAGTCTAGTCTAGTCTAGTCTAGTCTAGTCTAGTCTAGTCTAATCTAGTCTAGTCTGTTCTGTTCTATTCTACTCTATTCCTATTCCTATTCTATTCTATTCTATTCTATTCTATTCTATTCTATTCTATTCTATTCTATTCTATTCTATTCTATTCTATTCTATTCTCTCTGTCTTTGTGTAATACATGGATCTAAACACAGATCAATCTGTAAACATTCCTGGTCTAATTTTATAATTACTTCTGTTGATACCCAGTAAGGTTGGAAAAAATTAACATGAGCTTTCTTTCTAAAAAGAATGAGAAAATGGGTGACCAGAAGCTCCATGCAAGTATAAGGTAGGAAAGAAATCAATATCTACTGTTTAATACAAAGTGTGTTTAATTAGCCACAAGACAATAAACTCGGCAAGAAGAATGAGACTCTGCTTTTTTATGGTCTTTAATTTCAGAGGATGTGCCCACTACCATTTGTTATTTGAATATGATTTTATAGAACTAATAATTGAATAGAGGTACTAGGGGTGACATGGTAGCAGTCTTCCAATAACTAAGGGGTTTCCACAAAAAGAAGGGGTCCACCTATTCTCCAAAGCACCTGAAGTCAAGACAAGAAGCAACGGATGGAAACTAATCAAGGAGAGAAGTAACCTGGAACTAAGGAGAAATTTCCTAACACTGAGAACAATCAAGACGTGGAATGGCTTCCCTTCAGATGTTGTGGGTGCTCCATCCCTGGAAGTTTTTAAGAAGAGAGTAGATAATCATTTGTCTAAAATAATATAGGTTCTTCCAGTGGTGGCATTCGAATATGGAAACAACCAGTTCTCTGTGTGGATGCTGCTTCCAGAAGTCCATTCTGGGCCTGGGCAACAAAAAATTAGCTACCGGTTGTGCTGAAGTGGTGCGAAGTGGCTGAATCCCACCACTGGGTTCTCCTGCTCAAGCAGAGGGCTGGACTAGAAGACCTCCAAGGTCCCTTCCAGCTCTATTCTATTCTATTCTATTCTATTCTATTCTATTCTATTCTATTCTATTCTATTCTATTCTATTCCCATAATTCTCTATTCTATTCTATTCTATTCTATTCTATTCTATTCTATTCTATTCTATTCTACTCTACTCTACTCTACTCTACTCTACTCTACTCTACTCTACTCTACTCTACACTCTACTGTATTCTATTCTATTCTATTCTATTCTATTCTATTCTATTCTATTCTATTCTATTCTATTCTATTCTATTCTATTCTATTCTATTCTATTCTATTCTATTCTATTCTATTCCAGCAATTGTGTTTTGAATCAAGGCAACTCTGCAAAGCAGCACCACATTAATATTTAAACCTCCAAGATCCCTTCCAATTCTATTCCATGTTCTAATTAGACAAGCTGATGAAAAGATAAAAGGAAATTGGAGGAAACAAAGAAAAAAAGAGAAAAGAGAAAAACTCTCAATGGACTGATTGCTGAGGTTTTTTTTTTAAAATATCAACAGAATCGGGTCAGAAAAGTCAAGATGGTGGTCAAGATGCAAACAGGAAAAGGGGTGAGGGTTTGATAGTTGGGTTATTGGTTATAGGGTTTCCTGCCTGAAAATAATAATAATAATAATAATAATAATAATAATAATAATAATAATAATAATAATAATAATAATAATAATAATAATAATAATAATAATGTTTATTTGGTTCACGGTATCGATCCTGACATGTTTGGGTGACCTCATGTTTCTATTCAAGAAACATAGCATCGTTGTGGGTGAACAACTCTTAGTCTCAAATGCTATCTGTAATGTATTGGGCCTTGTTTTACTGAGTGTACCACGTGGGTTTTGAATGCTGGAAGGTTTCTTAAGCTAGAAGCCGGCTAACAGCTCCCAGCTCCACAGACAGCCTGTCTCTGGAGCTGCCATTGGCTGCCTCTAGGGTGGCAACAGGTTGCTTTAAACCTATTGGCCGCCACCCAGAGGCCAGTGTATAAATAGCTGCATCACAGCCCTGTTTTCCCAGTTCAGTTCCTGCTCTTCAATAAAGCATGTTCCTGCCTGAACTCACTCAAGTCATCTCTTCACTCAAGCAAAGAACTCAGTACACAACACTATCTAAAATAAACTTTTCAGATGTCCACGAAGGAAGCTCCCTAAAATCCTAACATGGTCTCTGAGATTACATTGACCATCAGGTATTAAAGGACTCAGAGCAGGTCATAATGGTCCTGTTCTGTACCAGCCTGCTACCGGCCCTGCAGAAAAGGCAGGGACAACCACTTTACAAATGGCAAGAGGCTGGAATTAAGCCTGCCAAATTTATTAAGATAAAACAGAGCAAAACAAGACACCAGGAGCTATGAAACAGGAACTAATCAAGCGGTTGCCTTCAGCAAACCAGACCTCCCACGCATTCCCCTTTTATACAGTTCAGGGCGTGGCTTCTCTCTGCCTCCTTCCGAGGTGCCCCATTGCCTTCCTCTGTTTACTCCTGATTGACTGCCTCCTGAACAGGGCCAGCTGTGGGTCATCTTCATCCACGCTGTCAGGCTCACACAGCTGGGTCTCCGTGGTGACCAGGTGGGAGGGGCCTGGCTGAGGGCTCTCATCAGCAAGCTCTTCAATCCCCTCAGCAAGCTCTTCAACACCCCCCTCCTCCTCTGAGTCGTCCGATCCAACTGCCGAACCCACAGGCTGACCCTGAATCACAACAGGTCCTTTCTTTGAGTAGTTACACCAAACTCTTTTAAGGAAGGCGAAGAAACAGACTCAGCTCCCAGGATTTTTTTTCTCAGTTTCTTCCTGTTCTTTCTGTTTATAATATTGCTTTGCATGCAATAAAAGAAAGAGGGGAGGGGGGAACTATCTGGAGAGATCTTGAAGACTGGGGAAACATTAGCTTTACGGCTAATCTGATTAAGCATATTTCTATACAGATTTATGGGACGCTAGCGGCTCGTAACGTATTTATTAGCAAAGTTTATTTAGCAACATCAAGGAAAAGGTTACAGAAGGCAAATTAGGAAGGGGGGAAACTGTTAGCAAGGAAGCAAGAGCAGAGAGGAAGCAAGAGCACGGTCATATTTTTTTTTTCTCTGTTGGAGGTCTCCAGTGAAACTGTAAGTGGAATAGAGGTAGCCTTCAATAGACAGAATAACAGGGATGGAAGGGACCTTGGAGGTCATCTCGTCCAACCCCCTGCTCAGGCAGGAAGTCCTATACCATTCCAGACAAGTGGCTGCCTAGTTTTTGTTTTGTTTTTTTGTCTTGAAAGCCTCCAGTGATGGAGCACCCACAACTTCTGAAGGCAAGTTGTTCCACTGATTAATTCAGGGGTCTTCAAACTTGGCCCTTTTGTGACTTGTGGACTTCAACTCCCAGAATTCCTCAGTCAGACGCGCTGGCTGAGGAATTCTGGGAGTTGAAGTCCACAAGTCCTAAAAGGGCCAACTTTGAGGACCCCTGGATTAATTGATCCCTTTGTCAGGAAGTTTCTCCTTAGTTCTAGGTTGCTTCTCTCCTTGACTAGTTTCCATCCGTTGCTTCTTGTCCTGCTTTCAGGTGCTTTGGAGAATAAGTTGACCCCCTCCTCTTTGTGGCAGCCCCTGAGATATTGGAAGGCTGCTATCATGTCACCCCTGGTCCTTCTTTTCACTAGACTAAACAAACCCAATTCCGGCAACTGTTCTTTTTAAATTTAAAATTTTGGATTAAAATCAAAATGTTAATGTTCTCATGTCAGGCAAAGCTTGACCTGGGCCTTTTAAGGAGGCACCCCTTAAATTGTACAGTATTTCAAACAATGATTTCACACTGTTAGAAAGTTAACCCACAACCAGAATGGAAAAAAAGACATCTTTTTCTCAAAAGACAGCGTAACCTGAACATGAGATTAGACATTGTTTGGAAATCTTGCTGATAGGGATGTCTATATCAGATAAGGAGCTGCACCATAATAATAATAATAATAATAATAATAATAATAATAATAATAATAATAATAATAATAATAATAATAACAACAACAACAACAACAACAACAATAATAACAACAACAACAATAATAATAATAATAATAACAACAACAACAACAACAACAATAATAATAATAATAATAATAATAAATCATTCTATGCACTTTGATTAAATACGTGTAGCTGTTTCCATTTTATTGTACTAGTTCGCCTTCTATAGCTTTGCTGATTTAAAAATCAATAAAAATAATACATATTTACAAGCAAAATAAAAAGGGGAGAATTCAATAAAGGTAATTTTAAAAAATCATGATCCTGATAATTTTGCAGCTCATAGAATGAGATTTTATTGTTCAGACATGTAATTTAATGGATTAGCCTGAAAGAATAGGAACATCAAACAATATAGCTATTTAAAAAAAAGAAGCGGGGGGGAAAGCTGCTATGCATAACAAAGACGAACTTCAAAAGATTAGACATTCTAGCACAGACATCTGCTAGACAGGGTGTGAAAATATATTTTTTTTGCATGAAACAATGCAAAATGGCTTGTTAAAACGATGGAGGGTTGTTGTTTTTTTTTCCTAAAGTTCAATAACTCTCCAGAATGCACGACTGTCAAAAAGAGTTTTTGATGTGTTGAACTTGTACAAAATCCCTCTCCGTC
This sequence comes from Vipera ursinii, assembly GCF_947247035.1. NCBI lineage: Eukaryota > Metazoa > Chordata > Lepidosauria > Squamata > Viperidae > Vipera > Vipera ursinii. Next base: position 21,685 of record NW_028148292.1, on the reverse strand, counting down.
TCTGCCTTTTATCTATGCACAACCGATGAAGAAATAGCACCAGAAATCTTGAGAGATTTTCAAACGGTGGGAAAATCCGGCATTTTTGCATGAGATTTTGTTAGAAAGCAAAATTTCAATCTAGAATAGAATATAAAATGGAACGGAGTGGAGTGGAGTGGAACGGAACAGAACGGAATGGAACAGAATACAATAACAGAATTGGAAGGGACCTTGAAGGTCTTCTAGTCCAATCCCCTGCTTAGACAGGAAACAGTATACTGTTTCAGATAGATGGATATCCAATCTCTTCTTTAAAATTTCCAGCGTTGGAGCATTCACAGCTTCTGGAGGCAAACTGTTCCACTGGTTAATTCTTCTAATTGTCAGGAAGTTTCTCCTTAGTTCTAGGTTGTTTCACTCCTTGATGAGTTTCCCTCCATTGCTTCTTGTCCTGCCTTCAGGTGCTTTGGAGAATACCTTGACTCTCTCTTCTTTGTGGCAGTCTCTCAAATATTGGAATACTGCAATCATGTCTATCTAGTCCTTCTTTTTATTAAACTGGACATTCCCAATTCCAGCAACCATTCCTTATATGTTTTAGCCTCCAGTCCTCTGATCATCTTTGTTGCTCTTCTCTGCACTCTTTCTAGAGTCTCAAGATCTTTTTTACATCGGGGTGACCAAAACTGGATGCAGTATTCCAAGTGTGGCCTCACCAAGGTGTTGCAAATTGGCATTAACCCTTCATGTCATCTTGATTCTATCCCTCTGTTAATGCAGCGTAGCACTGTGTTGGCTTTTTTTGGCAACTGCAGCCCACAAAGGGAAGCAAACAAATGACACGTGATGGAGGTGTACAAAATTAGCTGTTGACAAAGCAGACAAAAAACACTGTCAGGGAATTGTGCCATGGCTGTCCTGATGAAATGAGACACACTAACACACACACACGTGTGTGTGTGTGTGTGTGTGTGTATGTATGTGTGTGTGTGTGTGTTTAACATTCAAATTTATAGAAGTCTTTGTTATCAGAAAGAAAAAAAATACACAAAATAGTCAGGAACACAGGAACATCATGAGGTAAATTTAAACAGTACAGAACACATGTAAGAAAAAAGGCGGGAAAATAGGGAAACACCCTCTTTATCCTTACAGGAACCAATCATAGCATAGATTGCTTCATGTCTGAGTCAGCACTCTCTAACTAATCAATCACAACTGTATATTCTGACCTATTGTACATTTAATGTTCCAGCTAACAGAGACACCATTTTTCCTCTTCCCAAAATGCTAAAAGCCACCTTTTATATAACTGAGTCCTGGAAAACTCAGGACATGAAGGGATTTTATTATGCTTAAGCTTGATATTAGTAGTGATACATTTTAATCAATATATATATATATATATATATGTTTTCTGAGGTTTTCGCGGGTGCCTGTATGTGGATCCTTGGTTTTTCGGGTTTTTCCCCGCGTAGAATTAAAGGTGTAGGCGCAACGTTTCGACGGAATCCCATCCGTCATCATCAGGCTTCTGCTTCCTACTTCTGGGAGAAGCATGTGGCTCTTGCTCTTTGTTCCTCTTTTTTAAACTGCCAGAGGGGGTGTGTTCTGTGGAGGTGTGCTCTGATTGGGTAGGGGAACACACTTGGTCCCCTACCCAATCAGAGCACACCTCCACAGAACACACCCCCTCTGGCAGTTTAAAAAAGAGGAACAAAGAGCAAGAGCCACATGCTTCTCCCAGAAGTAGGAAGCAGAAGCCTGATGATGACGGATGGGATTCCGTCGAAACGTTGCGCCTACACCTTTAATTCTACGCGGGGAAAAACCCGAAAAACCAAGGATCCATATATATATATATATATATATATATATATATATATATATATATATATATATATATGTGTGTGTGTGTGTGTGTGTGTGTGTGTGTGTGTGTGTGTGTGTGTGTGTGAAATGTTTGTTAAGCATTCAGACAACTGCTTAAGACGCAGTTGGCCCAGGTTCGAATCTCAGAAGGGTATGGCTGACTGTTGAGAACAAATAAGTTTGAAATGATCATATCGGTCTGCCTTTATTCTTTGTTAGCAAGCCAAATAATTATATATATATATATATGTATATAATTCCATTTATATCCATTTATATCCCACCCTTCTCCGAAGACTCAGGGATCTTTGGTCATTCGGGTTTTTTCCCACGTAGAATTGAAGGTGTAGGAGCAACGTTTCGACGGAATCCCATCCGTCATCCTCAGGCTGGTGGCTTCAGCTTCCTTCTTCTGGGAGAAGCATGTGGTCGTGGCTGTTTGTTCCTCTTTTTTAAACTGCCAGAGGGGGTGTGTTCTGTGGGTGGAGGTGTGCTCTGATTGGGTGGGGGATTAGGTGTGTTCTGATTGGGTGGGAGTGTGTTTTAAATGGTGGGTGTGTTCTGATTGGGTGGGGGTGTGTTTTGAGTGCTATCTTACACCTGTGTTTTTGTGCTATCTTACACCTGGTACAAAGACCTGATTTTTTTGTTCTGGAAAGATATAAAAGGTGGAAAACATCTTTCCTGGTTGTTGCCTTCATTCCTCTACCAACCACGAAGAGAAATAAGGTCACTCCTCTCTGTTTTGATCAAAATAAAGTAATTTAAAGTGATTTTTTGCTGAAACCTCGCCTGAGGAGTTTCTCTTGGCTCTTTTAAATTCCTGAGTAATGGTGGGACAATTGTGAGGCTAAGTGGAAAACCGTACAGACAGAGAAACAGAAGTTGGTTTTGGTGGGTTTTTCCCCCCCAACATGTATGTCTGATCTCTCCATGTGTTAAAGGGAGAGAGACTTCTGGTGTTAGATGCCATGTAAGTCTGATGAGGACATTCAAATGGATCCTGGCTGATTCTCTCTTTTGTGGACCACTTCCAGTGCTTTTTTTGTAAAAGAAAAAGGTGCCGGAACTCACACATGTCATACAACCCACCATGCCTACCCTACTAGGCTCCATCCAAAAAAGGTGCCGGAACTCCATTCTGAGCGTTCTATGACAAAAAAAAGCCCTGACCACTTCCATTTTATTTAATGGACTTCAAAGGGAGGCTGAAAAAGATTCCAGTTGCAATCTTTTGCTTCACAATCAATAGTTTGTTCTGAACATTTTTAGGAACACCACAAGACAAGCATTTTTATATACGTGTGTCTAGATGTGCTTGATTTATTTTATTTTATACCCAGCCTTTCTATACTTCAGTGAGCAATCGAGATAGCTAACCAAATTTGAAGAAGAAAAACAAACCATAAAAAGTGAGAAACACAGACTGAAATGAACAAGCAGACATCCCGATACGGAACAATTAAGAAACTAATAAAAGAGAGGAATATTTGATAGATTTCCTAGAGGAAATGAAAAAAGAATATAGGGGGAACGTGCAGTGTGGAGCAAAGAACATTTTGTACTCTTCAGCAGAACCACCAACAAACTTGCATGCCAGATAACCAAATTTTTGATGGGTGGAGGCTGGGTATCTTTAAAAGGACCTTTTCAATGAATCTTAGTAACCAAACATAATCCTGTTCTGTTTAAGGCAATTTCTTTTATTGAGACATTGATTTGTATCCCATTTTACACATAATTCAAGGTGGGAAATATATTCAACACATCTTCCTCCTCTTATTTTCCCCACACTAACAACCCTGTGAAATGAGTTAGGCTGAGAGAGAGTGACTGCCTCAAAGTCAACCCGCTGGTTTTCATGGCTAAGGCAGGACTAGAATGAACCGTCTCCCGGTGATTGATTGGCACAAAGTCACCCGCCTAGTATTTTTTTTTTTTTTGCCTATAGCTGGACTGGAACTCACAGTGTTCTGTTGATTGAACCAAAATCACCCAGCTGAGTTTCATGCCTAAGGCAGGACTAGAACTCACAGTCTCCTGATGTTTGGCCAAAGTCTACCTAGTTGGCTTTCATGTCTAAGATGGTACCTGAACTCACAGTCTCCAGGCAACTGGACATTCCTGTTTTTCTTTGAAGACGTTTCGTTTCTCATCCAAGAAGCTTCTTCAGCTCTGACTGGATGGTGGGGAATAGAAGGATTTATACTCCTCGCAGACAGCTGGTCATTTGCATTCTTTTAGAGGGTCATTGAGGCCACTTGGAGGTTTATCTGTGTCCTCAAGGTCACCTGAGTGGTGCAAATGTGTCTGGAGCCTTCTTGGAACTGCTGAAAGGACCGTGTTGTGGACTGGAAATGGAGGCTGTCATATCCTTCCCCCTCTGTTGAGAGAGGGCTGTTCAGTTTTGACCTAGATGGCCTCTTTGACCCCTCTTTCAAACCAGCAGTCCTCTCTGTCCAAAATGTGGACTTTGCTGTCTTCGAAAGAGCAGCCTTTGTCTTTTAAATGCAGCTGGAAACTGGATCAATCCCTAAGCCTTTCACCACGTTAAAACTCAACACCCAAACTTTAAATTCTTTGCTACAAACATCTCACCACCGATATTGATTTCTCAGTGAAACAGAAAGGACATGACGTATGTCCTTTGGTTCGATTTGCAACTGCTGCACTCATTATTATTTTTTAATACAACATATAAAATAAATATTAATCTAAAAAGCAGCTAGGATAGTTGAGGAAAAGATTTTTTTTTCCTTCAGGCCATAAGCGTCAGAACTTAAGAAGTGTGCTGTGGTATGAGATCCCTGTCCCATCTAATTCAGCAATCTGTTCTCACAGTGGCCAATCAGATGCACAAGGAAGTCAAACTGACATCCTTCATGCTGGTCCCTTGACCAAATAATCAACTAAGAGAAAAGGGGGTCACTGATTCATTTAGTATGAACGTACTGATTCCCAAAACCACAGAATTCATGTACAATTTTAATTTGCAACAATTGGGGAAGTTGTCCAAGGGGGAGGCTGCAAGGGGAACAGAATTTATGTGCTGGGGGGGGGGCTACAGTGTAATATTCTGCTGTGTTGACACCTTCAAAGGATTTAGTAATCATGCTGCCACATTAGGGGAAGGCAGTGGTGAGATTCAAATATGTGAACAACCGGTTCTCTCTGTGGATGATGCTTCTGGAAGTCCATTCTGGCCCTGGGCAACAAAAAATTAGGTACCGGTTGTGCCGAACCGGTGCAAACTGACTGAATCCCACCACTGGGTGAAAGGTGAAGTCATTTCAAAATTCTATTTTTTGGATGCAGGAGCGGATACAGGGTTTGTTAGTTGTGAAGTCGTGTCCGACCCATCACGACCCCATGGACAATGTTCCTCCAGGCCTTCCTGTCCTCTACCATCTTCTGGAGTCCATTTAAGCTCACGCCTACTGCTTCAGTGACTCCATCCAGCCACCTCCTTCTCTGTCGTCCCCTTCTTCTTTTGCCCTCAACCTTTCCCAGAATTAGGCTCTTCTCCAGTGAGTCCTTCCTTCTCATTAGGTGGCCAAAGTACTTGAGTTTCAAGTTCAGGATCTGGCCTTCTAAAGAGCAGTCAGGGTTGATCTCCTCTAGGACTGACTGGTTTGATCGCCTTGCAGTCCAAGGGACTCGCAGGAGTCTTCTCCAGCACCATAGTTCAAAGGCCTCCATTCTTTGGCGCTCAGCATTTCTTATGGTCCAACTTTCACAGCCATACATTGCAACTGGGAAAACCCTTACAGGGTTGTTGTTGTTGTTGTTAGCTGCGAAGTCGTGTCCGACCCATCGCGACCCTATGGACAACATTCTGTAGGAAACCTGTCATATTTCCACCTTAGGCTCACATAAAATGGCGCAGGTCTGGCTCAGGGCAGAGACAAGTTTTCAGATGACCTTGCTACGTGCAGACGGACACCCGTTGGAACACGTACAAGAAAGTAACACATACAAGATAGTTACAGGAACAAAGACATTCCATGCAGAAACGTAGCTAATTTATAACCTTAAGATACCTGCTTGATGTATAGTTGAAATGCAACCATTTGTAAACATAAGATAATTCCTTCCTGCATAACTAAAATGTAACCATTTAACTGCTTGTTGCTTGTGCTGACTTTGTAACCTGTGTTAACTTGCTGATTTTGTAACCTATGTTTCCAATAAAAGAGAGCTTAGGACTTCAGTCTGGGCCCTCATCCCGAGAACACTCAGAGAGACGTGTCCTCATTCATTGGCAAGTCCATGAGGAGCCCGCCGGGTGCGAAGAACCCGCAACTGGTGACCCCGACGTGATCTGCTGCGAGCGGATACGTCTCTGACGGTCTCCATACTCATAGCCTGGAATAGGCTGTGCACCCGATCTCGCCTCGTGAAGACGACGATCCATTCGTGAGTATGGGGAACAAATTTTCTAGGCAACAGGCAGCGCACCTGAAAGAGCTTGAGGAAATAGTCAGAACTTCTAATATTTTACTTAAAAGTAGTGGCAAACAATTGCCAGCAGTTTCAAAAAAGGAGCTGAAAGCTTTACTGAAATATATTTGGGAAAATACTCCGGCTTATCCGGAAAAGGGCTCGTTGAAAACAGGGACATGGAGAAAAATTGGAGAATGGCTCCATGAACCTCCTCGAGCACCTCCAAAAATGTTAACAACCTGGCGAGTCTTAATGGAATGTTTGTTGATTCACGAAAAGGGACTTAAAGAAGCCTTTTCCGTTTCTCCGGCTCCCCCTCCTTATGAGGAACCTATTCAGCCGGGAGAAACTCAGCAGGGCACCTCAGCTGCGGCTCCCAGTGCCCCTCAGGCTCAGCCAGAAGTAATTAACAATTATCCTAGAGAAGGAATGGTGGCAAATGCTGTTAGACAGGCCGCCCGATCAGGACAGCTAACATTGGAAGATTTGTCTTGCTATCCAGTAAACATCCAGCCAGCTCCGGCAGCTGGAGGAAATGCTGTTCACACATATGAAGGACTGCAATGGAATATAGTGAAAGATCTTAAAAAAGCTGTTGCTTCATATGGCATTCAATCGCCTTTTGTACAAGGACTCTTCGTTTCCATGGCCTCTACTTATGTGATGGCATTGGTAGACTGGAAGTCCATTGCACATATGATACTGACACCTTCACAATATGTAGTTTGGGAATCTGAGTATAAAAAAGAAATAGAGAAAAAAATTCTTGCTGGATTACCTCAAGGAGTAAACAGGGATCAATTATTTGGCACAGGACAATTCGTTACAAATGACCAACAGGCTCAAAGCCCAAGGGAGGCTTTTAATTTGATACAGGAAGGGGCTTTAGCAGCTTTCCGCAAGATAGATGATCCTCACGGAAAAGCTAAAATGTCTTTTGCAAAGGTTTATCAAGGTCCCAATCAGGCTTATTCAGACTTTGTGGATAAACTGCAGGAGGAAATAACAAGGCAAATAGACAATGAATATGCCCGAAATGAACTCCTGTTAAAATTGGATTATGAAAATGCTAATGAAGACTGTAAGAAATTGTTAAAATCAATTATTGCCATGCCAAATGCCACTCTTGCTGATTATTTAAACGCATGTCGCATAGTAGGCACAACGGCATATTCCATGGATGCCCTGGCTATGGCACTAAATAATGGAGGACAAAGAAAACCAATGGGAAATTGCTTTCACTGTGGCAAGCCAGGCCATTTCAAATCTCAATGTAGAGCCCCTGGTGGAGGTGCCTCCAAATTTGGCAATCAATTGGCTAAACCAAAAACGGTGTGCCCCCGCTGCAAAAAGGGGTTCCATTGGGTCAATCAATGCCGCGCCTCTTCAGGGACCAGCACATATTAAACGGATATATCTTGCATTGATAGAGATTGACTCAGAAACAGAGCTTGTTAAGGATTGTATGATTAAATGGGCCCAAAACATCCAGGAAGTTATTACAATGGACACGTGGGAAAAGATTTGGGTGAGAAACGTAAAATTTACTCAAGCTCAAAATCTAAGAGAGAACTTTTACAAAATGTTTTATAGATGGCATCTAGATCCTAAAAAGCTTGCAAGTATGTATCCGAATTATCAGCCTAAATGTTGGAGGTGTGGTGATGAGGATGCAACATATTTTCACATATGGTGGACATGTAAGAAGGTTAAGGCTTTTTGGATAAAAATCTGGTGGAATATGCAGAAGATTTTTAAACAGAGGATAAAGTTTTGTCCGCAACTTTTTTTGCTGGGAATAATTGCAGACGCTACAGTTGTGGACACCAAGCTGATGTTGAACTTAATTACGGCGGCAAGACTTTTGATAGGCCAATATTGGAAGAAAGAGGAGTTGCCGACCATAGAAGAGTGGACTTTAAAGGTTTCCGACCTGGCAGAGATGGCGAAGATTTCGGCCTATTTGAAAGATTATTCGCAAGAACGTTATATTATGGAATGGAGAAAATGGATTGAGTTTATCCAGAATAAGTATAGGGTTAAGAAGTTTTATGTAGCATTCGAATAAGTCTTCTTTCGTTTCTCTTTCTTTTTTTTATTCTAGTTTTTTATATATATTTAATATTGTTAAGGTGTGTTTTATCCTATATAAGCTAGAGAGTGATGGATTTTAGAACTTATAGTTGTTAGTATATGGTTGTTTATGATTGCCTTTTTATATATATATACCTTGTATTTAGCTCTGGGAAGTCGGGGGGGAGGGGGGGTGGAGGGAGGGGGGGGAGGGAGGGAGGTTGGGGGGAGGTAGGGGGGATAGGGAGGGGGAAGGGGGGTTTTTTAAAGGAAAACTGTATTTTAAAACTTTTCAATAAAAAAAAATGCCGCGCCTCTTCTAGCTCCCAGCAGGGAAACTAGAGGAGGGGCAGTCAGCCAGCCCGACACCAAAGGCTGACATTTCTTTTCCTCTTAACACTTCTAACCCCTCTGAACTTTTCCCTGATCCTCTTTTTCATTCTCCCCCTATTCGCATAGTCGCCTCAGAAGAGGTTGAAATTAATGTTCCTGGCTTAGTCTATTTTCTGCCTACTGAACCCGATCCTAAATGCTCTTTACCTCCTAAAGGCCCACTCCTGGTTTTTCCTGTGCGCGATCTTATTGCTAGGGGAATTCTAGCTTCCCCATTCTTGCGAGACTCTCGTGACTTTTCCTCTGTTGCTATGGCGGTTACCAGAAACTCACCCACAATTTTTCACAAAGGGGACCTTGTGGCGTCAGCCATTTTATTGGTCCCAGCCACGGCTCCGCCCTCCTCTGAGGTCATGGATGCGCTTGCAGTTGAGCAGCCAGTCCAAGATGGTCGCCCCATGATGACGTTTACTATCAATGACCAGAGTTTTTCTGGTTTATTGGATACAGGGGCGGACGTAAGTGTCATCCGATCTTCGGAATGGCCACAGGGCTGGGAGACTGAGAGCGCCCCTGCTGTCAGAGAAGTAGGGGGAATTCAACACGCCGTGCGCAGCAAGAGGTGGCTCCCGGTAACTTCTTCCTTTGTTTCTTCAGTCGCTTACTTTCAACCTATCATATTGCCTATTCACACAAATCTGTGGGGTCGTGATTTGATGCAACAGTTCCAAGCTAAATTGACACTTGAATAGATTCACTATGTCTATTTCACCCTTAAAGCTCCAATTGACAACTGATACTCCTGTTTGGATAAACCAATGGCCCCTCACCTTAGAAAAATTACACGCCTTAAAGCAATTAGTTAAGGAGCAATTGGAAAGTGCTCATATCGAGCCATCCAACAGTCCTTACAATACGCCTGTCTTTGTCATTAAAAAGAAATCTGGTAAATGGAGATTCCTACACGACCTCCGAGCGGTAAATTCCATAATTAAACCGATGGGGGCGCTACAACTTGGCCTGCCAAATCCGAATTTGATTCCTCAAAATTACGACCTCATGATCATTGACTTGAAAGATGCTTTCTTTTCTATTCCTTTATGTGAGGAAGATAGACAACTGTTTGCTTTTACTTTGCCTGTTCTCAATAACTCTGAACCTGCCCAAAGATACCAATGGAAGGTTTTACCTCAAGGCATGCTTAATAGCCCCACCATGTGTCAATGGTACGTGGCAAAAGTGTTGCAGCCATATCGTGATAAACATCCACATTTTTTGGTTTATCACTATATGGACGATATTTTAATTGCAGCACCAGGCCCCAAAGGAACTGTTATGGCAACTTTTGAATTTTTAACAAAAATTTTAAATCAGTTTGGATTTTTTGTCAGTCCACAAAAAGTTCAACACATGTCGCCTTATTCCTATTTAGGCCATAAGCTTTTATCTACAGCAGCTTTTCCTCATATTCCAAAATTATTTTTGCCGTCAGAACCAACATTGATACAATTGCAGCAATATCTAGGAACCATTAATTGGGCAAGACCATATCTGTCCTTAACAACATCAGATTTGTCTCCTTTGTTTCATGCTTTAACGTTAGGAAAGCATCCAGCAGACAAAATCTGTTTGTCAGAACAACATATTAAAACTTTGCAGTTGGTAAATGCTGCATTAAAAAAGACTGGGTAGAACTTGCTTCCATTGATAACTTTGCTAAACCTCCCCTCTCCCAGGACTTGTTTGTTTACACGCATCGTTATAAGACCAAGGCAAGACAGATGAACATGTATAAAGCTTTGTCCCGGCGTCAACGTTCCACTGATACTCAGACTGAGGGACAATGTGAACTCTGTATGGTTACCACCAAGCTAGGTACAACAATAACCAAAACATTTATATTATGCAAAATCGCTTGGCCCTGGACTATCTCTTAGCTAAAGAAGGGGGGGTATGTGGAAAATTTAATCTTACAAATTGTTGTATTGAAATTGATGACAGTGGGAAAGTGATTCAGGAGATCACAGACAAAATGATTAAAGTAGCTCATGTTCCTGTTCAAACATGGAATGGTTTTAACTTTCAGGAATTATTTGGCTCCTGGTTTCCCAAATTACCTGGTTTGCAAGCTATTGTAGCTTTAATTAGTATGATTGCTTTAGGATGTGTTATATTGCCTTGTGTTTTACCTATTTTTGTTAGAACTATCTCTAATAGCATTTCATTTATAGCAGAGCAACGTGCCATCAAGCATGTAAATGCCTTGTGGGAAAGAAAATATCAGTTATTGCCTCAAGAAGACCTTGAGTCAGATACTACGGACCATGCCATTGAAAAGGCCTCCTTCGCATTAGACACAGATGGCGAGGAGGGCCAAAAGAAAGCCTTATGCTTAGCAACGGAATGCACCACATCTCTGTCCTCCTGAGCCCCTTGGGTCTAAAAAACAAAAAAGGAGGAGATGTAGGAAACCTGTCATATTTCCACCTTAGGCTCACATAAAATGGCGCAGGTCTGGCTCAGGGCAGAGACAAGTTTTCAGATGACCTTGCTACGTGCAGACGTACACCCGTTGGAACACGTACAAGAAAGTAACACATACAAGATAGTTACAGGAACAAAGACATTCCATGCAGAAACGTAGCTAATTTATAACCTTAAGATACCTGCTTGATGTATAGTTGAAATGCAACCATTTGTAAACATAAGATAATTCCTTCCTGCATAACTAAAATGTAACCATTTAACTGCTTGTTGCTTGTGCTGACTTTGTAACCTGTGTTAACTTGCTGACTTTGTAACCTATGTTTCCAATAAAAGAGAGCTTAGGACTTCAGTCTGGGCCCTCATCCCGAGAACACTCAGAGAGACGTGTCCTCATTCATTGGCAAGTCCATGAGGAGCCCGCCGGGTGCGAAGAACCCGCAACATTCCTCCAGGCCTTCCTGTCCTCTACCATCTTCTGGAGTCCATTTAAGCTCACGCCTACTGCTTCAGTGACTCCATCCAGCCACCTCATTCTCTATTGTCCCCTTTTTCTATTGCCCTCAACCTTTCCCAGCATTAGGCTCTTCTCTTAGGAATCTATAAATTAACAGAATAAAAGAGTTGGAAGGGATCTTGGAGGTCTTCTAGTTCAACCTCCTGCTCAAGCAAGAGACCCCATGCCATTTCAGACAAATGGTTGTCCAATCTCTTCTTTAAAACCTCCAGTGTTGGAGCACCCACAACTTCTGGAGGCAGGTTGTTCCACTAATTAATTGTCCTGTCAGGAAGTTTCTCCTTAGTTCTAGGTTGCCTCTCTCCTTGATTATTATCTTTATGGTTGGATGCAGATGCTCAGATTGGATTTGGCATTTTTACCCCCCTATCAAGTCCTTCTCAAGGACCTGGGATAAGCAGATGTGGATTTTTGATATATTACAAGTTTTGGTGCAGTATGCAAACTGTTCTGAGTAAAGCTGCCTTTGGCAATTGACCGATGGTGAAATTGTCAATGCCAATGATGGTGTTCAAGTGGTCTCCAGATGTTTTGGGATTGCTCCCAGGTGCCTATTACTATTGCTATTACCCTTGCTTGCCTTTTCCACCAATAATAATAGGTAGCTTATTATTATTGTTGTTGTTGTTGTTGTTAGCCATAATGGCACAGTGGTTAGAATGCTGCAGGCTACTTCTGCTGACTGCCGGCTGCCAACAGTTTGGCAGTTTGATTCTCACCGGCCCAAGGTTGACTCAGCCTTCCATCCTTCCGAGGTCAGTAAAATGAGGACCCAGATTGTTGAGGTGAACAATGCTGACTCTGTAAACTGCTTAGAGAGGGCTGTAAAGCACTGTGAAGCGGTATATACATCTAAGTGCTATTGCTATTATGGTTTGTTGCATAGTCAGCCAGATATTAAGGCTGGATTTGACATTTTATCCACCTACTAAGTCCTCCCCAAAGTCTTGGTATAGGCAGATTTGGATATTTGACGATGTTCAAAGGTATCATCATAGCTGGAAAGCTGTTCCATATTTTTATTATCATTTGCCTTAAGCCTTTTGAAACCTTTCCCTTCAAACCTCTTCTTATCTCCAATGCAAAAGAACTGTCTTCAAATTTCAAGGGCCCCCCAAAAGCTGGAGACCACAAATGTCTCAGAACAAGCAGATTGCCCACTTCTATTCTTGATACATATTTCCCAGGAAGAATGAAATATCAAGTGCAAAGCGTCATGTGAAGGAATATTGTTGTAAGGGAGAAATTAATAAATAATAATGGTAAATAATAATAACAGTAATAAAGTTGGAAGGGACCTTGGAGGTCATCTAGTCCATCCCCCTGCTCAGGCAGGAAACTCTATACCATTTCAGACAAATGGCTCTCCAGTCTCTTCTTAAAAACTTCCAGTGTTGGAGCATTCACAGCTTCTGGATTAAGGTTTTGCCACTGGTTAATTGTTCTAACAGGAAGTTTCTCCTTAGTTCTAGGTTGCTTCTCTCCTTGGTTAGTTTCCATCCATTGCTTCTTGTCCTGCCTTTGGGCGCTTTGGAGAATAGCTTGACTCCCTCTTCTTTGCGGCAGCCCCTGAGATATTGGAACACTGCTATCGTGTCACCCCCTCGTCCTTCTCTTCATTAAACTAGACATAACCAATTCCAGCAACCGTTCCTTATATGTTTTAGCCTCCAGTCCCTTGATCATCTTTGTTCCTCTTCTGTCTAGTCTTTCCAGAGTCTCAACATCTTTTTTACATCGTGGTGACCAAAACTGGATGCAGCATTCCAAGTGTGGCCTTACCAAGGCATTGTAAATACTTCATACTTCATGTGATCTTGATTCTATTCCTCTGTTAATGCAGCCTAGCACTGTGTTGGCTTTTTTGGCAGCTGCAGCACACGGCTGGCTCTTATTGAAGTGAGTTGACTCTGTTCTCTACGCATTCAAATTGTCTCAGGCATATCTCCATCCAAGTTTCCTTTCTGAGCAATGACACTACTGCCCATTTACACATCTTTTTTAACAAAATAAAAATAAAAATGTTCACATTTGTGATTTCCTGGTCCAGGAGAGAGACATTTGTGATTTTCTTAGAAGTAAGATAAATTCTTCACATACGATATGCAGTTCTTCAAGTTTGCCATTAATCTCAGAGTTAAGAAATCTTTGCAAAGGCAATTTTGACCATGTCAGAATCCCAATCATTTTAAAGCCGGGCATGAGATGTTTTATGAGTAGCAAGGTCTCAAGGACGCCATAACTGTTTCTTTTAATTATAGCTGGTAATTTGTAATGTTATAGGTTTTATTCTTATTGTATACAACTTTTGGTATTGTTTTATTCACCCAGAGTGCTCTTGTGGTACAATGGGGGCAAACAAATTTAATAAATGTAAACTGTTTCTTTAAAAGATTTTGTCCTGAAAGACACAGCTATACTAACTTAATTTTAATAAATTTAATCGGGGGGGGGGGGAGGAAACTCCACACCATCAATACAATTATGTACAATCGTGCATTATTTTCTTTATTTCTTTTTCCCCTTCTTTGCAAATTATTTTACCGACAGGACAATTTTCCTTCCACTTTATTCTTTGGGTTATGAAAAATTAATCCGTTTTATTTCTTTATCGTGGTCAGAACATAAGGCAGTATATTCCCTTGTCTTGAACCAGCCACGTAATCCTATTCATCCATTTGCCAGTTGAGTTCATCTCATTCCCAACATTTTATATTTTCTTTTTAAGAAACTTATGTATGTACATAATTTGCATTTTACTGCACATTTCTCCAAATCGGCATTGTGGCCTGCAATTTCCTCCAAAGCACCATTTTTGTGCAAATTATTTTCCATTATATAACTGACTTTGATTCATGAATATATGCATTTTTGCACAAAATTGTTCCTCGTGTTTTATGTTTTTTTTAAAAAAAAAACCGAACTACCTTACAAAATTCAGCCACAAGCAACTATTCAAACTTGAGTTTTGATTTATTTACCAGGGATTTTTATTATTATTATTATTATTATTATTATTATTATTATTATTATTATTATTATTATTATTATTATTATTATTTTAAAAAATTAAAGAGATAAAGTTCAAAGGCAAAGGAACCCATTTTTTTTTCCTGTATGGGGTGCAAATAGCTTTTGGAAGTTCTCCACCCCCCATTTTGCAGAGAGCAAATGGGTGGCTCATTTTCAGCTACTTCTCCGAGGGAAAGAGACATTCTCTGGCAATTTTTCAAAGACATGATTTTTATGTAGTAGCATCAATAGGCCAAATCATAGGGTGGAGGGCTGGGGATTGCTTAATGGAAACATAAAAATCCTGGGATTCATAAAAGCTGCAAACTGTTAAAGAGAGGAAAGATACAACAGTCATCTCCTTTTGTCCTTGAGGTAACACACCCTGTGAAATGATTTTAAGATAAAAGTAAAGGTTTTCCTTGTCCAGTCATGTCCAATTCTAGGGGTGTGTGTGCTCATGTCTGGGTCCTCGTTGTGGGAACCAATGATGTCCAAAGACACTTCTGTGGCCAGCATGACTGTACACTGAGGTCAGTGGTGGGATTCAAATACATGAAGTAACGGTTCTCTGCATGGATGCCATTTCCAGAAATCCATTGTCGATCAGAAGATCGGCAGTTTGGCAGGTCGAATCCCGAGTGACGCATAACAGAGTGAGCGCCTGTTACTCGTCCCAGCTTCTGCCAACCTAGCAGTTCGAAAGCACGTAAAAATGCAAGTAGAAAAATAGGGACCACCACGGTGGGAAGGTAACAGCGTTCCTTGTGCCTTTCGCATCTAGTCATGCCGGCCACATGACCACGGAGACATCCTCGGACAAGCGCTGGCTCTTCGGCTTTGAAATGGAGATGAGCACCGGCCCCTAGAGTTGGAAACGACTAGCACGCATGTGCGGGGGAACTTTTACCTTTACCTTTATACTGTATGTATGAATGTATGTACGTATGTACTGTATGTGTGGATGAAAATACATCAGTGTGAGAAGTGTGAGGGTCCTCTTGTGCTACTTGTACTGTACATGTACTGCATGAGCTGCATTGGGTACCACTTTGCTTTGGGGCCCAATTTAAGTTGTTATTACCTTTGAAATCCTTCATGGCATAAGACCAGGTTGCCTAGGAACCATCTGACTCAAATTACAATGTACCATCCCATCTGGCAGGGATGCTATGTTGTGGATCTCACTGGTTTTGACTGACTGGCTCCAGGAACATTAATACTAGACCAACGTTCAGTAAACAATATCCCAATCAAGGAACTACCAACACAGACGAACAAGCACTAATCACGGAACCGCGAAGAATACTCCCACCAATGTGGATGGGGCAGGTCAGTAGTTTATAAACAGAGAACAAATCCCACTCCCTTCTAGCACTGATGATGCTACCCAGTTGAGTAATGAAACATCTACAAGAAAGCAACCAAGCTCAGGAAGCACCAAGGATCATCTCCTCCTCCTCCTCCCCCTCCTCCCCCTCCTCCTCCTCCTCCTCCTCCTCCTCCTCCTCCTCCTCCAATCTCACTCCCTGCTAGCACTGATGATGTTAATTAGTTGAGCAATGAAACATCAGGGACGCGGTGGCTCAGTGGGTTAGGACACTGAGCTTGTCGATCAGAAGGTCGGCAGTTTGGTGGATCAAATCCCGAGTGCCGCGTAGCAGAGTGAGCGCCTGTTACTCGTCCCAGCTTCTGCCCACCTAGCAGTTCGAAAGCACGTCAAAATGCAAGTAGAAAAATAGGGACCACTACGGTGGGAAGGTAACAGCGTTCCGTGCTAGTCATGCCGGCCACATGACCACGGAGACGTCCCCGGACAAGCGCTTGCTCTTCGGCTTTGAAACGGAGATGAGCACAGGCCCCTAGAGTCGGAAACGACTAGCACGCATTTGCGGGGGAACCTTTACCTTTACCTTTAATGAAACATCTGCAAGAAAGCAACCAAAGTCAGAAAGTACCAACAATCTCTTCCTCCTCCTCCTCCTCTTCCTCCTCCTCCTCTTCCTCCTTCTCCTCCAATCTCACTCCCTGCTAGTACTGATGATGTTACGTAGTTGTTCTGTACCAGCCTGCTACCGGCCCTGCAGCAAAAGCAGGGACAACCCCTTTACAAACGGCAAGAGGCTGGAATAAAGCCTGCCAAATTTACTGTTTACTCTTTACTCCTGACTGACTGCCTCCTGCGACGGGCGTCCTTGAACAGGGCCAGCTGTGGGTCATCTTCATCCATGCTGTCAGGCTGACACAGCTGGGTCTGCGTCGTGACCAGATGAGAGGGGCCTGGCTGGGGGCTCTCATCAAGCTGTCCAATCCCCTCAGCAAGCTCTTCAACACCCCCCTCCTCCTCCTCTGAGTCATCCGACCCAACTGCCGAACCCACAGGCTGACCCTGAATCACAACAGTAGTTGGGTAATGAAACATCTGCAAGAAAACATGCAAGCTCAGAGCACCAAGAACCCAACAGAAGAGTTGTTTATGCTACTAAGAGATAATATGCTCTGCTATTTATCTATGTTATTAGTTGGCAGACACAGAGTTGATGGCACACAATCAATCAATCAAATGATGCATATCATTATCTGAGCATGTAGAGGCCAAGAATGATGATGGTGTGCACAACTGTCCTTCCATCAAAAATCCAGTGAGAAGGGAATTACGTTTAATGAAACGCAGATCAAATATCTGCTTACATCTATGGAAGCCCATGTTTTTGATATACATCCAGGCCATACCCTATTCAAGAATTTCTAATAATGATTTATTTCTAGCTAGAACTCCTACCCCCCTGTACGGTCCGTAAAATATTTTCAGGTGCCGTGAAACAACAGAGGTGGTGTCCATACTGCAACATCTCTGCCTACGTTGCCCTCAGGATGTGAATAAATGAATGCTCCCCAAGGCTCTCTGTACATTGGCTGAGAAAATACACCACAACTTCTTATACTGTGCTAATTCCCTAAGCCTTCTTTGAAACTTATTTCCATAACCTGGAAAGTCTGCACATCCTGTCCTGTTTGAAGACAAATTATGGGTATATCTCCCCGTGTGGACAATGCATTATCCCTTTATCTGTCTCTCTCTTCTTAAACACCAGCCAGCTTCTTGCATTCTCTCAGAAGCATTATCCAGTTCATGAAGTCCTAACAGTTATTGCATCTAATTTATGTTGCCTGGTTTCTGCAAAGTTCTCCTTAATTTATTCAATACATTTCACATCCTTTAGACAAGATCTATTGAATCCTGGCTACTTGGGTTTGATTGATCCCGGTACTAGGGATAATATGTTATCTTATTACAGCAATATCTGGCAGGCATTTATTATAGATTTTTTAAGGGCAATGAGGCTGCACACAATAGTCACCAAAGTTTGCAAAATGCCAAAAGGTCATTGCCAGGTAAGAAAAGCGGGGGGGGGGAGACCTTAAACATTCAATAAAGCCTGCTAGATGTATAAAGAATGATTTGTGATAAATCCTTGATATTTTGAGCCAAAGTGGCATTTGGCTTTCATTCTCCGTATAAAGGCCGTTCTTTTTTTCTGAGATCTCCAGGAAACTCCTGGGTGGATTTCCCAAAAGGAAAGTCCTACTGCATTAAAAAAAAAAGTCCAGTTCTGGTCACCACGATACAAAAAAAAAGATATTGAGACCCTGGAAACTGGCAACAAGGTGAACGGAATGATAAACAGTTGAGGGAGTTAAGTAGGTCTAGCTGATAAAAAGAGAAGGATTCGGGAAGGACATGATAGGAGTCTTCCAATATTTGAGGGGTTATCGCAGAGAAGAGGGGATGTCAGAACCCACTTCAACCCACATCTTAATCAAGAAAGACCCTTGGAGACAAGGTTATCCAAGCAGGAACTTTTACTAAGATATAGAAGTGGCGAACCTATGGCACGGGTGTCAGAGGTGCCACTCAGAGCCCTCTCTGTGGGCACCCGCGCCATGCCTGAGAGGTGGCAACTGTCACTCTTCAACCAGCTGCCTGCTAACTTGTTGAGGTCCCACGTGGCCGGATGCACGTGGGCTAGAAAGGCCCAACAGAGGCTTCACTTTCTCAGGGTCTTGCGGAAGAACAGGGTAGAACAACGGCTAATGACCCCCTTTTACCGGTCTACTATAGAGAGCGTCCTCTCGTACGGTATTGTAGTTTGGTATGCTGGTCTGACAGTCGCGGACAGGAAAGTATTACAGAGGGTAGTGAGCACAGCATAAGACATTGTGGGCTGTTCCCTGACACCACTGGATGACCTCGCCAGGGCTCATTGCCTTGGAAGAGTGAGGAAGATTCTCAGGGACAACTCACACCCTGGACAGTATCTCTTTACTCTCCTGCCATCCGGTAGGAGATATAGGAGTATAGCCAGCCGTACCAACAGGCTGAAAAATAGCTTTTATCCGTGGGCTGTTAGGCTTTTAAATGGGACATAATCTTATGCAGAATTGACTTGGGAGGCCGGTGTGTGGTGTAGTTGGTTCACATGGTGTGGTGGGATGGAGGGTTTGTTGTCACTGTGTGTTGGGGGGAGGGAGCACGGGGAGAGGCTCAGCTAATCTCAATGTACACATGTTGTACTTTGACAATAAAGGTTTATTATTATTATGTTTCTCCATTTCCCACGAGGCACTTGCCACCTGGAACTTGGCTGATCCAGAACTGACCAAATGAACAGGGGGGTGGGGCTTGCTTGGGGACATTTGAAAATATCGATCTGTGAAGGGATTTCTCGGATCTTTTCTATTATACCCTCCATCTTCTATATCAGTGATGGCGAACCATTTATTTATTTATTTATTTATTTATTTATTTATTTATTTATTTATTTATTTATTATTTTATTACATTTATATACCGCCCTTTCCCGAAGGACTCAGGGCGGTTTACAGCGTGATTAAAAACAAAAATACAAAAGTTAAAAACAATTTTAAAAAATATATCCGTCCCTGAACAAATAAAACCCCAGTTAAAATTAAAATTAAAATTAAAATAATAATTAAAATTAAAATTAAAATTAAAATTAAAATTAAAATAATTAAAATTAAAATTAAAATTAAAATTAAAATTAAAATTAAAATTAAAATTAAAATTAAAATTAAAATTAAAATTAAAATTAAAATTAAAATTAAAATTAAAATTAAAATTAAAATTAAAATTAAAATTAAAATTAAAATTCTCAGCCTGGGCCAGAGAGCTCGAAGAGCCAGGTCTTCAGGTCCCGGTGGAACGAACGGAGGTCGGGGGCAGTCCTCAGCTCCACTGGCAGCTGGTTCCAAAGGGCAGGCGCACCCACTGAGAAGGCCCTATCCCTGGGTGTCGTCCGCCGGCAATCTCTTACCAAGTGCCCAAACTGCAACCCAAAAGCCACTTATTTATCGCTGGGTGCCAGGTGGGCATGGCCTACTGGGTGGGTGTGGCTGTGGTGGTCATGGAAGATTGAGTGGGTGTGTCCAAGGTGGGTGCGGTCACCTCAATGTCACCCGTGGGGAGGGACACCTGTGGGGGATAGGCAGGGTTGGGGGAGATCCAGGAGGTCTCTGGCAGGTGGGGCAGTGAGGCGAGACAGGGTGGGGATGCCATTTCCATGGGGCAAGGCAAGGGCTGGGGCGGCTGCTGCCTGACACCGTCACCCCTTGCACACAGAACCCAGCAAGCGCATGGGGGCTGACGGTGTCCGTCA
The DNA here is from genome assembly GCF_947247035.1 of Vipera ursinii. NCBI lineage: Eukaryota > Metazoa > Chordata > Lepidosauria > Squamata > Viperidae > Vipera > Vipera ursinii. The sequence goes on along the minus strand of NW_028148292.1, from coordinate 1,291 downwards.
GTAGCCACAGCCTGCCGGCCTCTCAACTGGCGCGCTCTGGGGCTCTGCAGCCCATCGCCAGCAGTTCAAAGAAGCCGCCTCCGAGATGGATGGTCAGCCAACAGCTGAGGAGGCGATGCAGTGGGTCATGCCCGGGAAAAGGAGAGCGTGTGAGTCCAGGATGGATGGGGTGGGGTGGGGGGAAGGAAACCAGCCATGCTGGTATGCATAATAATAAACCTTTATTGTCAAAGTACAACATGTGTACATTGAGATTAGCTCACAAACAAGAGGGAGTCAAGCTATTCTCCAAAGGACCTGAAGGAAGGACCAGAAGCAGTTAGAACAATTAACCAGCGAAACAACCTGCCTCCAGAATAGTGATTGCTCCAAGACTGGAAGTTTTTAACAAGAGACTGGCCAGCCATTTGTCTGAAATGGTATAGGGTTTCCTGCCTGAGCAGGGGGTTGGACTAGATGACCACCAAGGTCCCTTCCAACTCTTTTATTCTGCATGACTTCAAAGTACCCCATGCCTTCAAAGTACCCCATGTCGATCTGTATAACATGGTGAAACATCAGCACAGGAATATTTATTATTATTATTATTATTATTATTATTATTATTATTATTATTAAACTTTTATTCATAAAACATGAAACTCTGTCAACTGAACACTCAAATTGACTGGCACTAATGGTTGACATGTGTTGCTGCCAGCATCCTAGGTATCAACCAGTTATCTATTATTATTATTATTATTATTATTATTATTATTATTATTATCATTATCATTATCATTATTATTATTATTATTATTATTATTATTATTATTATTATTATTCTATTCTATTCTATTCTATTCTATTCTATTCTATTCTATTCTATTCTATTCTATTCTATTCTATTCTATTCTATTCTTCTCCAAAGTACCAGAAATCAGGACAAAAATGTAATGGCTGAAAACTTTTCAAAGAGAGAAGCAACCTAGAACTAAGGAGAAATTTCCTGACAGTGAGAAGAATTAATCAGTTGAATAGCTCCCTTCCCAATGTTGTGGGTGTTCCAACACTGAAGGTTTTCAAAAATAGCCTTGGCAGCCATTTGTTTGAAATGGTATAGGATTTTCTGCTTGGGCAGGGGGTTGGATTGGAAGACCTCCAAGGTCCCTTCCAACTCTATTATTCTGTTAAGTTACAAGAGAGTGAAGGGAACTATTATTTGAAGAAAGGCAGGGGAAATTAGGCAGTGAAATACATGAATGCAATCATGGGCAGATATCTGAATTCTCACAAATAAATAAAGTACTGC
>NW_028148293.1:0-33159 GCF_947247035.1 Vipera ursinii | reverse complement strand
CTCGCCGACCGGCAATTCTTAAAGTCCTTTCAGGTTGCAATTCCAAATCCATACGTGCCAATGACGAAGTAAGAGACCTTGAGCTCAGCTAACCGACTGCCCAGGAAACCCAAAGGGGTCCCATTAAAGTACGGCTCTTCATTATCGACTTAATGTTGCTTGTTTGTTGAACTGTAAACTTGTCAATCAAACTGGGGTTGCAAAATGTGGTTTGAGTCTATGGGGTGGCTTGGCTTGACCACAGACAGGCTAATAATAATAATAATAATAATAATAATAATAATAATAATAATAATAATAATAATAATAATAATAATAATAATAATAATAATAATAATAAAAAACAACTTAACAATTGTCGATAAGAAAGACAAAAAAGTCTGGATAGTGGACGTGGCAGTGCATGGAGACAGCAGAATAGAGGAGAAAGAACTGGAGAAGATAACAAAATACAAAGACCTACAAATAGAAATAGAAAGACAGTGGCAAAGGCAAGCAAGGGTAGTACCAATAGTAATAGGCGCCTTGGGTGCAATCCCAAAACAACTGGAGCACCACTTGAACACCATTGGCATTGACAAATTCACCATTAGTCAATTGCGAAAGGTGGCCTTACCAGGAACTGCTTCCATCCTGCGACGATATCTGTAATACCATCAAACATCCACATCTGCCTATCCCAGGTCCTTGGTAAGGACTCGATAGTAGACAAAAATGCCAAATCCAGTCTGAACGACTGTGCAATGATCAATAATAATTGATCTGCAACAATAATTGATCTGCAACACTGCCCTATATTGGTTAACCAGGCTAAACTGCAAAATAAATAAATAAATAAATAAAAATCAACAAATCTTCAAACTAACCAGGCTCAGTGTGATATATAAAGGCAGCCATCAAACCTTGAGGCAGTGAAGCTTGCTGAATGAATGCATCCGGGTTTTTGACATTGACGGATACTCCTTGCTTATTGGTATTTATGACCCATTTTTGAATTTCTGAGGCTCACTACACCCCTGGTCACATGATTGCATTGTGGGCCCTTGGCAACTGGGCTTGCACGTACAGCTGTTTGCAGCATCTGTGGTCACTGGGCTGTGAGTTTTGGTATTCTTTTGGCAGTTAAAGTGAAAACAGGTTTGATTAAAGACCATCCCTTTGCTTAACAACGGCGATGTTCATTTAATGAAGAGCAGAAGGAGACCCAGTCTTTGCCCTCTGACTCACCATTAAGTAAATCTAGGATACAGATAGTCCTTGACTTACAACCATTTGTTTGACGACCCATTGGAAACTGCAACAAAAATGGATTACCCTGGGAAATTACAAATTATGACCATTTTGCGCAGGACCATTGCAGGATACCCATGGGATCACGGGATCATCATTTATAAAAAAAAAACCCACCCCAGCTGACTTCCGACAGGCAAAGTCATTTGCTTAACACTATGGCTAAAATGAGGTGGTAAAATGGAGCGCGACTCACAACAACGGCCTTGCTTAGCAGTGGAAATGCGGGGGTCAATTGTGCTCATAAGCTGAGGACTAGCTGTACGCCGTTTCACAAACGTCTATGGAGATTCTCCATCATCCAGGTCATGGTTGACCCAAAGGTGCTTTTTCAAGATGCAACTGGACTCCTTTGTTTTTCTTTGAAGGTGTTTTGCTTCTCATCGAAGAAGCTTCTTCAGACTCTGACCAGATGTTGGAGAATGGAAGGATTTATACTCCTTGCAGAAAGACGGTCATTTGCGTTTTTTTAGAGAGGTCTTGAGGCCACCTGGAGGTTTATCTGTGTCCTCAGGACCACCTGAGTGGTGCAAATGGGTGTGGAGCCTTCTTGGAACTGCTGAAGGGACCGTGTTGTAGACTGGAGATAGATGATGTCGTATCCCTCCCCCTCTCTTGAGGGAGGGCTGTTCAATTTTGACATAGAATAGATGGCCTCTTTGACCCTTTTTTCAAACCAGCCGCCCTCTCTGTCCAAAAGGTGGACTTTGCTGTCTTCAAAAGAGCGGCCTTTGTCTTTTAAATGCAGATGCGCTGCTGAATTTTGCCCTGACGGGTTTGTTCTCCTATGTCGTGCCATGCGTTTATGGAGTGGTTGTTTGGTTTCCATTCCTTTTCTTTCCATTCCCCACCATCCAGTCAGAGCCGAAGAAGCTTCTTGGATGAGAAGCGAAATGTCTTCAAGGAAAAAAACAAAACACGAGAAAGTCCAGTTGCCTCTTGAAAAAAAAGCACCTTTTGGGATGAGCTATTGCATTTCGTTAGAGCAGCAGGGCCTGCAACTTATTGCTGGCAAATCTCCTGGGGGCTCCCATTGTCTTCTCTCTCTCCTCCCCCCAGCTGTGCCCTTTCCACCAGCAAGCTGTCAGGAGAGCTATTCAGCCTGCAAATCTATTGAGGGGTGTGTGAGTGGAGGTAAAGGTAAAGGTTCCCCCGCACATGCGTGCTAGTCGTTTCCGACTCTAGGGGCCGGTGCTCATCTCCGTTTCAAAGCCGAAGAGCCAGCGCTTGTCCGAGGACGTCTCCGTGGTCACGTGGCCGGCATGACTAGATGCCAAAGGCGCACGGAGCGCTGTTACCTTCCCACCGTAGTGGTCCCTATTTTTCTACTTGCATTTTTACGTGCTTTCGAACTGCTAGGTTGGCAGAAGCTGGGACGAGTAACAGGCGCTCACTCTGTTACGCGGCACTCGGGATTCGACCCGCCAAACTGCCGACCTTCTGATTGACAAGCTAAGCATCTTAACCCACTGAGCCACCACGTCCCTCAGCGGGTGGAGGGGCGAGCCTTAATAAGCCATTCCAGTCACCCCTCCATGGCTGCAGGCTGGGGGATAGCCGGAGCTGGTCCTTCCTTCATCAGCAGGAGAGACCCAATCAAGGCTGGGAGAAGATCTATACCAGGGGTGTCAAACTCAATTTCATTGAGGGCCGCATCAGCATTGTGGTTGCCCTAAGGGGGCCGGGTGGGTGTGGCCTGGGTGGGCGTGGCCTACTGGGTGGGCGTGGCCAGCTCTACATTGTTCGCATCAAGGGTGCCTATGGGGGCCTGGGCAGGAGTAGGACAGATCTGAGGGTCTCTGGCAGAAGGAGGGTCTCTGGGCCAGGGCCAAGGCAGTGGGGGCCGTTCCCTCACTGTTTCCAGGATGGTTTCGCGGGCCGCATGAAACCACGTCACGGGCCAGATCCGGCCCCCGGGCCTTGTGTTTGACATGTCTGATCTAGACCCATTTCATCATGCTGGCAAAGGGGATTAGCATGTCCAGGAGCCAAGGGTGAGGTTGGCATCAGAAGGGATGGGACCATCCAGAGAAGTCAGAACTGGGCGGTGGGGAGAAACTGGGATTTGAAGTCCATAAGTCATAAAAGGGCCAAGTTTGAAGAGCCCTGGGTTAGAGTATTCTACCCAGGGTGTCTGTTAAGCGTAGTAAAAAAATATATATATCAAGAAATTGGCCACAACAGGGCAATCAAAGCTCCATCTTTTTTTTTACATGTATCACATAAGTGATGCACATAAAAAAGGGCGGAGCTTCAATTACCTTGTCCTAGGCACCATTTTTGTTGTGTACTGGTTTCCTTGAAAGCAGGAGGCGAGACGTGAGGGTTCAAACAGGAACATTGCTTTATTGAATGCAGGAACTGAACTAGTAACTAAGGCTTCTACGGAGTTATTTATACTGCTGGCCACTAGGCGGCAGCCAATAGGTTTGAAGGAACCTATTGCCGCCCTAGAGCCAACCAATGATCGTCCTGGAGACTGCACGTCTGAGAAGCCAGCAACCGTTACATAGACACCCTGATTAAGCAATCTCAAGCAGCATTTAAAGACATGTAGAAACAGTTCAAGTAAAAAGGCCCAATACAGTACAATTTTGACTTTTTTGACCCCAGCCTACAGATAACCCTGATTCTACTACACCTGAGTTCATGTACAACCAGTGTTCTTCTACGCCAAGGTGTCAGCCTCTGTGGATTTCGGGGGCTACACTCCAAAAACATTGACAGGAGCCGGGTTAAAAGATGAAGTTGCTTTAATTTCACTGAGTTTTACCGTCTGAAAAATTCTTATTAAAATACAGGCATATTTCGGAGATATTGCGCGGTTCAGTTCCAGGCCACTGCAGTAAAGTGAATATTGCAATAAAGTGAGTCACACAATTTGTTTTTTTGGTTTCCCAGTGCATATAAAAGTTCTGTTTACCCTATATCGTAGTCTATTAAGTGTGCAATAGCGTTATGTTTAAGAAAAGCACAATGCACATACCTTAATTAAAAATACTTTATTGCTAAAAAAAACAAACAAACTAATCACTTTCCGGAAGTTTTAATCTTTTTGCTGGTGGAAATTCTTGTAAAAAAAATATCTGCGAAGTGCAAAAAAGCAAAACTCAATGAAATGAGGTGTGCCTTTATTGCCGAGCTAAACTAGAGGTGTTTACAGGGAAGTTCAAAAGGAGAACAAATTAGAAGATTCGTGTTGTATTGTTGTTTCAGATGCTGGACCTCTTTCATATGCGCATCACAATGTTGTGCTCACACATATAAAAGGGGTGGGGCTTGCACTGTGACAACCCAATGCTGGTTTTGTCACTTAGATGGAAGCCTCAAATCCTTCCAATGCTTTTCAGTTAACGTGATTAAAAAGATGATGGAAAAGTCCCCCTTGAATTTAGCTTCTGAGGACTTTGCGGGCAATTGGCATCTTGGAATCCTAGTGGACAATCCTTCAGCAGCTGCCAAAAAACTCAGCACAATCCTTGTTGTTGTTGTTAGTTGAAAAGTCATGTCCGACCCATCGCGACCCCATGGACAACATTCCTCCAGGCCTTCCTGTCCTCTACCATCTTCTGGAGTCCATTTAGGCTCAAGCCTTCTGCTTCAGTGACTCCATCCAGCCACCTCATTCTCCGTTGTCCCGTTCTTCTCTTGCCCTCAACCTTTCCCAGCATTAGGCTCTTCTCCAGTGAGTCCTTCCTTCTCATGAGGTGGCCAAAGGATTTGAGTTTCAGCTTCAGGATCTGGCCTTCTAAAGAGCAGTCAGGGTGGATCTCCTCTAGGACTGACCGGTTTGACCGCCTTGCAGTCCAAGGAACTCGCAGGAGTCTTCTCCAGCACCATAGTTCAAAGGCCTCAATTCGTTGGCACTCTGCCTTTCTTCTGGTCCAACTAACACAATCGTAGGCTGCATTAATGGAGAGAAAGCAGCTAACTCACTGCTCACTGCCAAGAGTTTGATTCTCACTGCCTCATGGTTGAGTCAGCCTCCCATCCTTCCAAGGTCAGTAAAAGTAGGACCCAAATTGTTGGGGGCAAATATGCTGACTCTGTAAACTGCTTAGACAGGGCTGTAAAGCACTGTGAAGCAGTATATAAGTCTAAGTGCTATTGCTAGTGCTATAGAATCAAGATCGCGCAAAGTGTTAGGACCACTTTATAACACCTTGGTAAGACCACATGTAGAATGTTGCATCCAGTTTTGGTTACCACAATATAAAAAAAAAGATGTTGAGGCTCTGGAAAGAGTGCAGAGAAGAGCAACGAAGACAATCAGGGAACTGGAGGCTAAAACATATGAAGAACGGTTGCAAGAATTGGGTGTGTCTAGTTCAGGGATAGGCAACCTGTGCTGGCTCAGGAATTCTGGGAGTTGAAGTCCACGAGTCATAAAAGAGCTAAGGTTGCCTACCCCTGGTCTAGTTTAACGAAGAGAAGGATGAGGGGTGACATGATAGCAGTGGTCCAATATTTGAGGGGCTGCCACAAAGAGGGGGTCAACCCAGTGGCGGGATTCAACCAGTTCTCACCAGTTCAGAAGAACTGGTAGCTAGTTTTTTGTTGCCCAGGCCCAGAACAGACTTCCAGAAGTGGCATCCACAGAGAGAACCGGTCGTTGACATATCTGAATGCCACCATTGGGTCAACCTATTCTCCAAAGCACCTGAATGGAAACTAATGGATGGAAACTAATCCATACCTGAAATGGATGGAAACTAGTCAAGGAGAGAAGCAACCTGGAACTAAGGAGGAATTTCCTGACAGTGAGAACAGTTAACCAGTGGAACAGCTTGCCTGCAAAAGTGGTGAATGCTCCAACACTGGAGGCTTTTAAATAAGAGACTGGACAACCATTTTTGTCTGAAATGGCATAGGGTTTCCTGCGCCTCAGCAGGGGGTTGGACTAGAAGACCTCCAAGGTCCCTTCCAAGTCTGTTATTTGGCTACAGACACGACATAGCAACGAACACCTAAGCAGCAGCACAGGTACAGTAAAAGCCAAATGATCTGGCTACTGATGTTTTCAGCGTGTCTTTTCTAGCCTTCAGACCTGCAAATTTCTGGATTTTCTCTGCTCTGAGTCTTACTCAGCTTGGACTCTGCTGAGCGTTTCAAGATCAGCCAAGGTTGGCTTGGATTCATCTCCAGGATGAAATACTTTTCCCGTTCTGTCATATTATAAATCATTATTAAGTAATGACGTTAGAAAGTCTCACGCTGTGCCTGAGGCTTTGGGGACTCACATCTGGCCTGGACTTCTGGGCTGGGGTGATAAAATCTGAAGCATGTCTACTGGAGGGGGGGGGCGGGTGGGAGTTGCAAAGCCCACCTCGCTGTAGGCATCTCTTTTTGCCAAAAAAAAAAAAGCAAGGAGGAGGAGGAGGAGGAGGAGGAGCTGATTGACCTCTGGCTTGGTGCCTCCATGCTGCACCTGTGGATTCTTCCTGCTGACACCTGTCCTGGCCTAGGATGGATTGTGCCAGTGGAACCCCCCCCCCCCCGGCATGGGTGCCTCCCCTTCTCTCCAGGATTGAATGGCTGCCATTCACTTCTGTGGCAGAAGCATTTCCCCTCTCCAGAAGTCGAAACCAATCCTGTTCAGTTCAATGCACATGGGAGAAAGAAAGAATTTTAGGGGCGGTGGGAAAGAGGACCACACTCTCTGGGGATTATGAAAAATATCCAGATGGGAAAACTTAATGTAGTGCTTCTAACATCTTCCTTTCCTTTCCCTTCCTCTTTTCTTCCTATCTACCACCCTCCCTCCCTCCCATCCACCTGCCCACCCGTCCATTTGTCCGTCCATCTGTCTATCCACCCATCACTCTCCTTCCTTCCTTCCTTCCTTCCTTCCTTCCTTCCTTCCTTCCTTCCTTCCATCCATCCATCCAATCACTCACCCATCTTCTTTCTTTCCTTCCTTCACCCATTCATCCATCCAGTCATTCACCCCTTTCCTTCCTTCCTTCCTTCCTTCCTTCCTTCCTTCCTTCCTTCCTTCCTTCCTCCCTCCCTCCCTTCTTTCCTTCCATCCATCCATCCAATCACTCACCCATCTTCTTTCTTTCCTTCCTTCACCCATTCATCCATCCAGTCATTCACCCTCTTCCTTCCTTCCTTCCTTCCTTCCTTCCTTCCTTCCTTCCTTCCTTCTTCTTCCATCCATCCATCCAATCACTCATCCATCTTCTTTCTTTCCTTCCTTCCTCCCTCCCTCCCTCCCTTCTTCCTTCCTCCCTCCCTCCCTCCCTTCTTTCCCTCCCTCCCTCCCTCCCTCTCCCTTCCTTTCCCTGCCCTTAACCCAGGAAATGAGAGCTTCCACTTTCGAGTGGGTTTCAGTCACAGAAAACGTTCGGAATCCATCCGAAAACCACCTGCCTGCACAAACCCCACTCTTGTCCCTTTGCCCTGAAACTTCCCCCTTCAACCTCTTTCGCTAAGAGCCCCCCCACCTCCCCCCCCAGTCTTCCCATCCTCTCTGCCCAAACAGGGTGCTGGAGAGTCAAACTTTAAGAGAGCGAAAGGAATCCAGGCCGCCAGACGATTCCAGGATGGCAGAGGGAGGGGCTCTGCGTCGCCTCTGCGTGCTTGTCAGCTCAGCTTGGCGGTGCTGACAGGACGGCAAGAGACGTGGGCCTGGATGCCCTGCTGGAGCCTTCCCTGGCTGTGCCCTTGTCTGGGTTCCAGCCTTGCTGCCCATCTCATCTCTGCCGACAGCAATGGAATCTCGTGGAAACTGGGTCCAGGACGAAGACAAAGAGGCTTCAGATTGCTGCGGGAGTCCTGGCTACCTCAATGGGAATTGTGCCCCCTCCTCCTCCCCTCCCCCCTCCCTTGCCCTCTTTGTCTTCTAGGAGAGCTGGAGTTTTGCCCAGCCCGTAATAGTCCTCGCCTCTTCCCCTGGAGAAGAGCATCAGCTCCTCTGAAAGAGGCCTTGGTTCGTCTCTAGGATGACGACACCGGCCTGACCAAGGAATGACCCTCCACGCACACCTGCCCACCGCCTGCTCCAGGGAGAGACGAGGGCTCCAAGGTGGCTGGCAGGGGAGAGGCAGGACTGGGAGCCAGCCAAAAGCTCGGCCTGACCTTTGGAATTCCTTCGCTGTTCCGTCTCCTGCAAGATTGGACAGAGGGAAACAGAAATGCTCCTTTTTGTGTCTCCTGAACAAGGAGATCATAGTTTGCAGTGTAGCAGCCAAGGGGGAGAACTTGCTCTATGGGGCCAGGGATGCATACTCAGGCAAGTCTTAAATGCTTCCCTGGCTGTATCCATCAGGATTGCTGAGAATGCTGGAGGAGCACTATCCTTCATCTATAGAGGAGTCTTAACAGAATAACAGAGTTGGAAGGGACCTTGGAGTCTTTTAGTCTGACCCCCTTGTTCAGGCAGGAAACCCTATACCATTTTGAAGAAATGGTTGTCCAATGCCTTCTTAAAAACTTCCAGTGTTGGAGCATTCACGGCTTCTGGAGGCAAGTTGTTCCTCTGGTTAATTGTTCTAACAATTAGGAAATTTCTCCATAGTTCTAGGTTGCCTCTCTCCTTGGTCAGTTTCCATCCATTGTTTCTCGTTCTATCCATCTAAGGCTTTGGAGAATAGGATAGGATAGGATAGGATAGGATAGGATAGGACAGGGTAAGGTAAGCTAAGATGATAAGATGAGATGAGATGAGATAAGATAACTTTCATTTTCATTTTTTACACTGGCCCACATAAAAAATGAAATTCTGTGGCCTGCTCTCTAAAGAAAGTATTTATCTATCCATACACATACAAAAGGGACGCGGTGGCTCAGTGGGTTAGGACGCTGAGCTTGTCAATCAGACGGTCGGCAGTTTGGCGGGTCGAATCCCGAGTGCCGCGTAGCAGAGTGAGCGCCTGTTACTCGTCCCAGCTTCTGCCAACCTAGCAGTTCGAAAGCACGTAAAAATGCAAGTAGAAAAATAGGGACCGCTACGGTGGGAAGGTAACAGCGTTCCGTGCGCCTTTGGCGTCTAGTCATGCCGGCCACATGACCACGGAGACGTCCTCGGACAAGCGCTGGCTGTTCGGCTTTGAAACGGAGATGAGCACCGGCCCCTAGAGTTGGAAATGACTAGCACGCATGTGCGGGGGAACCTTTACCTTTACCTTACACATACATAACACACATACATGTATATATATTAACCACTAATTAGCCTCATCCGTGGCAGGGGGTGAGGTTGGATCAAAATTTTCAAGATGGCAGAGGCAGCATGGTAATCAAAGCCTTGCTCCTTTTACATAGGTGGGGTCATGGGTGTACAACACACACCGAAAGAATGGGGATTCAATTGCAATGCTACCCCTACCATTTGGAAGATTTTGACACGCACACACACTTCCAGGTGCCTCCACCATCATCTACAGGGCATCGAAACTACAGTGTTTGAGGGAGCAGATGTTGATCTCCATTGTACATAAAAAACAACAGCTTGAGCATCAGTAGCTTAGTCACAACTAATGATCAGGGGACTGGAGGCTAAAATGTGCAAAGAACGGTTGCAGGAATTGGGTGTGTCTAGTTTAATGAAGAGAAAAGAAGAACTAGGGGTGACATGATAGTAGTCTTCCAATATTTGAGGGGTTGCCATAAAAAAGAGGAGGTCACCATATTCTGCAAAGCACCTGGGGGCAGGACAAGAAGCAACGGATGGAAACTAACCAAGGAGAGATGCAACCTAGAACTAAGGAGAAATTTCCTGACAGTGAGAACAATTAATCAGTGGAATGACTTGCCTCCAGAAATAGTGGGACTTCCAGAAGCGACATCCACACAGAGAACCGGTAGAAGCGGCATCCACACAGAGAACCGGTTGTTCGCATATTTGAATCCCTCCACTGGGTCAACCTATTCTCCAAAGCACCTGAAGGCAGGACAAGAAGCAACGGATGGAAACTAATCAAGGAGAGAAGCAACCTGGAACTAAGGAGAAATTTCCTGACAGTCAGAACAATTAACCAGTAGAACAGCTTGTCTGTAGAAGTTGTGGGTGCTCCAACACTGGAGATTTTTAAGAAGAGATTGGACAACCATTTGTCTGAAAGGGTATAGGGTTTCCTGCTTGACCAGGGGGTCGGACTAGAAGACCTCCAAGGTCCCTTCCAACTCTGTTATTCTGTTACCCCATTATTCTGTTGCAGCCGTCCTTTTGACAAGGATTTCTCAACCTTGGCAACTTCAAGAAGAGTGGAATTCAACTCCCCGAATTCTTAAAAGTTGCCAGGGTTGAGAAACGCTGCCTTTGAGGGTGATCAGGAATGCCACAGGTCACCTAAAAGTTGCTTTCACAGGACACTCTTGATCAACTTATTGAATTCGCTCGTCTTCAAGAACCCAACGGTAAGCCAGATGGACTCGCACCACAAACACCGCTCAAAGGGATTCGTGTTGAGGCTCCCTTCTGATAAGAGTCCCTCTTTCCAAACCCTCCCTTCTCCTCCCAGTGTCACTGGGTGGCACCATTGGCCTTTCCCTCCTGTGCCAAGGCTACGGTCTCTCTAGCATAACCGATCACCCAGCTGGTGCAGGGCGAAAGCCCCCAGCTGGTGAGCGCTTTCCACTGCCATTCATAATTGACAAGAATTAGCCTGCCATCTGTTTTGTAGCTGTTGGAACCGCTGCCACCAGCTGGTCCTCCGCAAATGGCAAGATGTTGGACACGGCCCCATCTCACTCTGGCACCTGGCCATTGCCCTCTCCGTGCCTCTTTCTTGGCCAGGGGTAGGCAATCTTGGCTCTTTTATGACTCGTGGACTTCAACTCCCAGAATTCCTGAGCCAGCACAGCTCAGCTTGGAAACCTCTCCCTTTTCCCTCAGCAGGGCTGGCTCAGGAATTCTGGGAGTTGAAGTCCACGAGTCATAAAGCGGCCTAGGCCTAGGCCAGGGATAGAAAACCTTGGCTCTTTGATGACTCATGGACTTCAACTCCCAGAATTCCTGAGCCAGCATGGCTCAGCTTGGAAACCTCTCCCTTTCCCCTCAGCAGGGCTGGCTCAGGAATTCTGGGAGTTGAAGTCCACGAGTCATAAAAGAGTCGAGGTTGCCTACCCCTGGACTGGGCCATCCACCTGGTCTTGTCCCCAGAAGGAGATGGTGGTACACTTTCCTTAAGACAAAGAGAAGGAAGGGTACAAAATACTATAGGTAGCCCTCGACTCAAAGCCACAATGGAGCACAACGTTTCTGTCGTTAAGCGAGACATTTGTTAAGGGGTTTTTTTGCCCCATTTTTGCGACCTTTCGTGCCACAGTGGATAAGCGAATTATTGCAGTTGTCAAATTAAGGACACGGTTGTTAAGTGAAACTGTGTTCCCCCTTGTCTTTCCTTGTCAGAAGGTCCCAAAAGGGGATCATGTGACTCCGGGACACTGCAATCGTCATAGATATGAGTCAGTTGCCAATTTTGATCACGTAACCACAGGAATGTCGCCAAGATCTTGAATTTTGAACATGTTGCAAGGGTCATCACTGTGAAAAACAATCACTTTTTCCAGTGCCATTGTAACTTTAAACGGTCATTAAATGAACTGTTGTAAGCCAAGGACTACCTGTGTTTAATTTCAACCCACTGTGTCGCTACCTCTTACATCAGAGGTGAGAAACTGGGGCTCTTGTGGAGGGCCAAACCAACAGGGCTGTGAAGGTGCATTGTCACGCACAAATGCACATACGCGTGGTCCTCAACTGACGACCACAATTTACAACCCAACATTTATGCTGCTAAGTGAGGAAATTTGTGATGTGAGTTTTGCCCCGTTTTACGACCTTTCTTGCCACATTGGTTAAGCCAATCGCTGCAGTCGTTAAATTAGTAACATGGTTGTTAAGTGGATCTTCTCAGAACGGTGCAAAAGGTGATCACGTGACCCTGGGATGCTGCAACCGTCATAAATGTGAGTCAGTTGTCAAGCATCCGAATGTAAATCACTTGACTTTGGGGAATGCTGCGATGGTCGCAAGTGTGAAAATTTGTCATAAGTCACTTTTTTCAGTTTAGTTGTAACTTTGAACAGTCACTAAATGAAATGTTGTAAGTTGAGGACTATCTGTATGTAAACTGGAGAAAAAAAATAGCAGTTGCCTGCGAAACACAGGTCGTCCTCGACTTACAATCATAGTTGAGCTCAATATTTCTGTTGCTAGGTGAGACAGATGTTAAGTGAGTTTTGTCCCATTTTACGACCTGTCTTGCCGTCGTTCTTAAGTGAATCACTGCAGTTGTTAAGTTAGTAACACGACTGTTAATTAAATCTGGCTTCCCCCATTGACTTGGCTTGTCAGAAGGTTGTAAAAGAGGATCACAAGACCCCAGGAGGCTGCGACCGTCATAATAAATACCATTACCTTCAAATTTTGATCACGTGATCACGAGGATGCTGCAACGATCCTAAGCGTGGGGAAAAAAGATCATCAATCAATTAAGTGCCATTGCAACTTTGAATGGTCACCAAAGACATGTTTGTAAGTCGAGGATTACCTGTAAAAGGAATGCCATATTGTTTGCATGCCGTACACTAATTTACATTTGATTTTTTAATTTCCGTTTGACCTCACGCCAGGGAGAGCCAAAGGGCCAAATGTGGCCCAGGACCCATAAAATGACTGTCTGTCTGTCTTATCCTAAGGTATCAAAATGACAACTAATGATATTTAAGGTTTCACTGGCCGCTTTCCAGGGAGATTCAATTAAGCAGCCGAGAGAAACGAATCACGCCAGCTCTTTTCTGCCCCCTCGTGGATGTCTGGGTTTTTTCAAACCACATTTGGCTTCACGCGATTTGAATCTGGGCGAGACGTCAGAAAAATGAACAAGTAACTCAGAAATTGCTCGCTGAGAACAATCAATTTGTCCTAAGTAACTTTTGTATATTCCCATGAAAAAAATATAAGATTTTTTTTCTAGTTTTGGAAGGCTTAGGATTGTATGTGCCAGCAATTATGCTCACTGGGGGAGGGATATCTTTTTTTGAGGGGGGGGGGCAGCATTTGCTTGTTACTGCAATAACTATCAAGGACTCTGAGTGGGTCCCCCCCCCCCAAAAAATAATTCTTTTGTGCAGGCTTGGAAATCAGCTCCAAAGTGTAAAATATTTCCATCTGGGCTTGGAAGGCCAGCGCGACGGACCTGCAGCCCGAATCATAAAGCCGGTCTCAAATATCGTGTTATGTGAAGTTGGAGCACCACGTAACAACTGTGGGTCCATGCAAAACCATCCTGAGGGGTGGACCGATGCGTCTGCAACCTGAAACAGATCCCATAAGCGGAATAACAGAATAATAGACTTGGAAGGAACCTTGGAGGTCTTCTAGTCCAGGGGGTCCCCAATCCCCGGCCCATGGCCCACTTCCATGCCGTGGCCTATTCGGAATTGGGCCGTGTGAATGGCTGGCTGGAGTCTGCTCGCACATGCACGCAGCACAACTTGCGTGAACAGTGGGCTGACGGGCCCTTTTTTCAGTAACATTCAGTGGTGGGATTCAACTGGTTCTCCGTGTGGATGTCGCTTCCGGAAGTCCATTCTGGGCCTGGGTAACAAAAAATTAGCTACCGGTTCTGCCGAACTGGTGCAAACTGGCTGAATCCCACCCCTGGTATCATTGTAACTTCGAACAGTCATTAAATGAACTATTTCAAGTCGAGGACTACCTGTCTTTATCCCAGATTAGTATTAAAGTATTAAATATGGGGTGAAATGCTATAATTATGGATTTCTGCATTAGGTAAGGAGTCGTTTTTCAAACTCTGTAAGTCCACTTGATGCAACTTTTAACTCCTAGAATTCCCCAGCCAGTATTGATTTATCTGTGTGTGTTTATTTCTCACCTTTGTTGTTTTTACAAGTAACTCGAGGCAGAGAACATATCCAACACGCCTCCTTCCTCCAATTTTCTCCACAACAACAACCCTGTGAGGTGGGTTGGGCCGAGAGAAAGCGATTGGCTCAAAGTCACCCAAGTTGATTTTCATGCCTAAGGCAGGACTAGAACTCACAGTCTCCTGGTGATTGGCCCAAAGTTACCCAACTGATTTTTGTGCCTAAAGCGAGACTAGAACTCACTGTCTCCTAGTGATTGGCCCAAAGTCACCCAACTGATTTTCATGCCTAAGGCGGGACTAGAACTCACAATCTTCTGGTGATTGGCCCAGTCCCCAATATGGCTTTCAAAGCTAAGGCAGGACTTGAACTCATGGTTTCTTGCTGTCTTCTATATGCAGTATGCCGGCTGTGGAATTCTGGGAGTTGCAATCCACACATCTTAAAAGTTGCCAACTTTGAAAAAACCCCAATCAACTCAGCCTCTCCATTCAGGATCAGGAAGGTGTTTTTCTCCCTGACTTATAATTGAGAAGTACAAGTTTCCACAACTTTACAAATCAGATCATACTGGGGCTTATTATCCTATTAAGCCATATTACAATTTGTTTAGTTTTGGCTTAAACAGACTGTAAACCTAAGCAGAGGTTGTTATTTACATACTGTGTGAATTATACTGAACCTGGCCACTCAGACCTGTTAGCAAAATATGATTAAAACAGACCGTGTGTTAGTTCAATGCTGGGGTAGCCAGCACCATCCACAGCCATAATTAAGTCTGGGAGTCCACTTTTAAACAATTGTACAAATAAGCAATTATGGCTTTGCATTGAAAAACCCAAATCTCCTGGGGACACCATATAAATCAAGGTTGCAGCTTTCATTCTAGGAGTCCTGTGAAAATAGCAAGCAGTCGTAAAACAGCCTGGGAATTTCAGGTCCAGGCGTGAGATGCTAAAAGGGTCTGGGGATTGGGCTGCCCCAGACTCCTGAGCTTTAGTGATTTTCCTAATTCTCAGGATTTTTTGGAAGAAGAAACATCTAGCCATTGTGTGAGGTTCCAAGCCTTGGTTTAATACAAATCATGGATTTGTAAGAGGAGAGTTTGCATACAGTATACACCAGGGGTCTTCAAACCTGGCCCTTTTGGGATTTGTGGATTTCAACTCCCAGAATTCCTCAGCCAGGCTTAGGAATTCTGGGAGTTGAAGTCCACAAGTCATAAAAGGGCCAAGTTTGAAGACCCCTGGATACACCATAATTGAGCCCAACATTTCTGATGTCAAGCGAGACATTTGTTAAGTGAGTTTTACCCCATTTTACGACCTTCCCTGCCCCAGTTGTTAAGTGAATCACTGCAGTTGATAAGTGAGCAACCTGGTTGTTAAGTGAATCTAGCTTCCCCATATGCTTGTCAGAAGGTCACGAAAGGGGATCCCATGACCTTGGGACATAGCAACCGTCCTAAATATGAACCAGTGGCCAAGCATTTGAATTTCGATCACATGTTCACTGGGATGCTGCAAAGGGCGTAAGTGTGAAAAACGGTCCTAAGTCACTTTTTTTCAGTGCCGTTGTAACTTTGAACAGTCACTAAACGAACTGTTGTAAATCGAGGGCCACATGCAATTGTAAAATGAGCTGTGCACAGGTTTTAAGACCCGGGGCTCCAAATTTGGCTGCTTTCAGACTTGTGGACTTCAACTCCCAGAATTCCTCAGCCAGGCACTGGCTGAGGAATTCTGGGAGTTGAAGTCCACAAGTCATAAAAGGGCCAAGTTTGAAGACCCCTGATTTAGGCTGTGTTTTGAATGCATCATTGTTAAAGTAAGTTTTTATTCTGTGGGGTTTTTGTTTTTAAAGTTGAGGGCCTATAAATTCTGTTATGCCAATAAAACTATTAAAACTACTTTTAGTATTTCTGCTCACGTGGGCAAAACACGTTGAAATGCTCGGCAAGGGCAACACTTTTAATAACCTTATTTATGGCGAGGTTTATTTGATTTAAATAACAGTCAGCATGCTTGTCAATCAATTAGAGACAGCATTTCTATATGCCTACCCTGGGTGTAAGTTTTACTGCAATCAAAGAGCTTATTCTGTAGGAGACATCTGCAAGTTTGTGTTGTTAAGTTGATTAATTAACTAATTACATTTCCGATGTATGTCACCAAAACTGCAATATGGCTGCCTGTTTGAGATATTGAAGGAAGTGTGGGATAATTTACAATGTAATTAAAAAAAAATGTGATTCACTGTAGGAAGAGAAGGGGGGAAAATTGTATCTTTAGTTTTTTTCTTTCCTGGCTCCCTAGCAAAGTATGATTCAATGTAAAAATTGCCTGGAAAAATAAATAACCACGCTTTTAACTCCTTCTCAACCCCGCTAATTAAAAAATGGTCTCAGAAATTAAACTGCCTTTGCCAAAGCTACCAATTAAACTGATTGCAACCATACTGACTAAATTAGAAAGGTTTCATCTGTATTTATCAAACTCCAACTTTTTAATTTTTATTGTGCTTGTTTTGAGTTTACAAAGCTGTTCCCTCATTCTGTTGGGAGTAGCCATCTTTGTTTAAAATTTGAACATGTTTATAAGTAACATGTGGGCTTGTGAGAAACTTCAGGGCAAAATGGGAAGAGGAAAGGCAGCAAATGACATCGTAATTCTCATTTCTTAATGACATCGTAGCCCATGTTTATCAGCCTGGCTGCTATCAGATCCTTATGTCAGTCCTTATGCAGTCCTTGACTTACCATCGTTCTTTTAGCTACTGTTTGAAGAAATGACAGGAGTGAAAATAGTTGCTTAAAGCTGGTCCTTGCACTTGTCACTTTTGCAGCATCCCTATGGTCATGTGATCAAAAGTTGGGTACTTGTTAACCCAAATGTATTTATGATAGTTGCTATGTCCCAGGGCAGGGGTAGGCAACCTTGGCTCTTTTATGACTTGTGGACTTCAACTCCCAGAATTCCTGAGCCAATATGGCTCAGCTTGGAAACCTCTCTCTTTCCCCTCAGCGTGGCTGGCTCAGGAATTCTGGGAGTTGAAGTCCACGAGTCATAAAAGAGCCAAGGTTGCCTACCCTTGCATTAGGCCATGTTTCTCAAATGTAGTCCCTTGAAAATGTGTAAACTTCAACTCCCAGAATTCCTAAGCCAGCATGGCTCAGCTTGGAAACCTCCCTTTTCCCTCAGCATAGCTGGGTCAGGAATTCTGGGAGTTGAAGTCCACGAGTCATAAAACAGCCAAGGTTGCCTACCCTTGCATTAGGCCATGTTTCTGAAATGTGGTCCCTTGAAAATGTGTAAACTTCAACTCCCAGAATTCCTAAGCCAGCATGGCTCAGCTTGGAAACCTCCCTTTTCCCTCAGCATGGCTGGCTCAGGAATTCTGGGAGTTGAAGTCCACGAGTCATAAAAGAGCCAAGGTTGCCTACCCCTGTCCCAGGGTCATGTGATCACCTTTTGCAATCTTCTGACAAGCAAAGTCAATGGCGGAGCCAAATTCACCTCCCCAGCCAGCTCCCAGGCTCTTCACAATTGGCTCAAAGCCACCCAGCTAGCTTTTGTGCCTAAGGCAGGACTACAACTCCCAGTTTCCTAGTTTCTAGACCAGCACCTTAGAAACTATAGCAGAGCATTGCAAAAGAAGATGATGAGGACACGTTTAAGGGTGGGCATGTTAAAATGGGCCAAATTCAGTTCAATTCAGAATAGAGCTGAAAGGGACCTTGGAGGTCTTCTAGTCCAACCCCCTGCTCAGGCAGGAGACCCTATACCATTTCAGACAAGTGGCTGTCCACTCTCTTCTCATAAGCCTCCAGTGATGAAGCACCCACAACTTCTGAAGGCGACTTGTGTTCCACTGGTTAATTGTCCTCACTGTCAGGAAGCTTCTCTTTCATTCCACGTTGCTTCTCTCCTTGATTAGTTTCCATCCATTAGTTTCCATCCATTGTTTCTTGTTCTGCCCTCAGGTACTTTGGAGAATAGCTTGACCCCCCCCCTCTTTTTTATGGCAGCCCCTCAAATACTGGAAGACTGCTATCATGTCCCCGCTAGTCCTTCTTTTCTCTAGAGTAGCCAAACCCAATTCCTGCAAACGTTCTTTCGTAGGTTTTCGTCTCCAGGCCTTTAATCAACTTAGTTGCTCTTCTATGCCCTCTGTCCATAGTCTCAACATCTGTTTTGTAATGTGGTGACCAAAACTGGATGCAGTATTCCAGGTTGGCTTTGTAAAACAGTATGAATACCTGAGGCGACTTTTGATTCTATGCCTTTGTTTATACAACCAAGGATTCTATTAGCTTTTTTGGCTGCTGCCGCCAGACATTGCTGGCTCATATTTCAGTGATCGTCCACTAGGACTGTACATCAATTAGTAAATAAATAAATAAATAAATAAATAAATAAATAAATAAATAAATAAATAAATAAAATAAATAGAGAAAGAAAGAGAGAAAGAGAGAAAGAAAGAAAAAAGAAAGAAAGAAAGAAAGAAAGAAAGAAAGAAAGAAAGAAAGAAAGAAAGTCAAAATAAATAAATTAGTTAACACTGTTCCTCTTTAATATTTCATTAATTTAGTTTTAATCCTCCTTTTTTTCCACTTGGGATTATTATTATTTTTTTTTCACGTGATCCACCCGCTTTTCTAGGGCTGCACCCAACATGCTGTCAACAAGGGTGATGTGGCCCAGCATATACTGCTCCCCCCCCTCCCCATCTAAGCTTACCCATAGGAAGTGAAGACTTTTTTTAAAAAAAAGTACATGTATCTTAAATTAGTGTGCACCTTTGGGGCAGAACTGAATGCCACGAGGAAAATACGGGGCTCTGTATTTTTGAAGTGTTGAAAGGGAAAATTGCCCACACGCCAGCGAACTTAACTCTTCCCCAAGTCTTCCTGCGAATTCCCCCCCCAAGTCATGTTTTAAATCACGTTTCCTCCCATTTTTCTTCTCTCAAAGCTTTTGGGGTACTGTATTGGCTTTCCCCCATTTGCCCGGGGAGGTGTCATTTGCTATTGGTTTTTCCTGCTGTGTGATCCATTCTCTTTGCTTATTCTTTTTTTTTATTTAAAAAGTTTTACAATACATTTTGACTTTAATCCCCCCTCCCCCACCCTATCTAACCCTCCCTCTCCCTCTCCCCCTTCCCTCCTCCCCCCCCACTTCCCAGAGCTAAATACAGGGTATAAAATCGTAAAACAAACGTAAGCACCCCTATGTTATCAACAATAAACTATTAGTTCTATCTCCCTCTAGCTCATATAAAATGAATACAAACAATATTAATATTACAGATAAAGTAAAAAAGAAAAAGAAAAAAACAGAAAAAGAGCTTTACTCAGAATAGATTTTCTTAATCCCAGTCCTTATTCATATTAATTTCAAAAAAAAGGAAAAAAAAACTTTCACCTGCTATTTGCATTCTCCCACCTTTCTCTAGTTTCTAAACAAATTCTCAGTTACGCGCCAAAAGCGCCTATCTCTGTTAACCTTAATAATCTCCGACCAAACTAAACTATGATCAAAAATAGTTCTTGCATGTATAACGCCAAATGTCTCGCAGTTCCAAATCATCCTTGAGTTCAAATAAAAAGAGTAAAAAAAAAGGTTTAGGCAGTCTCTAAGACAGCTTATTGTTAATTAGGAGCTTGCATACCCATTCTTAGTTCAACACATACTTTTAGTCCATAACCCTAATATACTTTTCTAGCAAGCAAATAACATCAATCTTAAATTGTGTTAAATATTAAAAAAAACTTTCTTTCTCCTCTATAATAAGTTTACTCCATTGACATTCTAATTTAAAAATTTAATCAGCAATCTTGACGCCCCAAAACTTTTGGAGCACGTCTGTCATGACCCCCAAAACTTCTTTAGACCGCTCCCCTCCCACATCTTCACTGTAAGCACGCTTTGGAGATTCCATAACTTTCTGCTGGTCTTGCTCTTGCTCTCGTCTCGCTCTTCTTAGGGCGGCACGCGTCATCTTCTGGCCTCCTGCAACCACCGATGAGACTGTGACTTGATCCCCTCCAACACCATTGTCCTCTGTCTGGCTATCTGCAACATCTTGAAGCTTTCCCTCAGCGTATCCCTTTACAGCTTCCAAAAATGATAGGAGGGTTGCTTTTAACACATTGCTATAAAAATCACGTGCCTGAGCCACAGTAACCAAACGATGTCTTTTACCTTCGTGCGTCACCACCAGTCCATCTGGAATCTCCCATCTAAACTTAATATCACGTTTCTTAAGTTCCTGTACTAGAAATGCAAAATCTTTCCTTCTCCTTAGGATCTTCGGAGGAATCTCTTTTAAAACCAAGACTTCTTGCTCAGCCACTATCAATTTGGTATCATAAGCAGCTTGAATGATTTCATCTCTAATTACTCTCTTTGTAAAATAGACCACCACATCTCTGGGTAACTTCCTCTGTCTTGCAATCCATGAATTTACACGAAAAACTTTGTCCATATTTCCCTCAATTTCAGATGCTGGCTGGCCCAGTACCCCTTCCAGAGCCTCAGAAATCAGCTGCTTTAAATCTTCTTTACCATTCTCCTTTAAACCCCTGATTCTAATAGCATACTGCATCTGATGATACTGAACAAGACTCAATTCTCCGTCCATTTTATCCCTTATATTTTCATTTTCTAATACCTTTGCTTCTAATATAGAGTTCTTTTGACTGAGATCCTCCACTTTTACATCCAGCTGTTGCACACATTCAGCTACGGATTCAATCATAGACAACATGTCCACCCTCATTGCTCTAAACTTCTCTTCCATCTTCTTCTCCAATTTCTCCATTTTCTCCTCCATTTTCTCCTCCAGCTTTTTCAACTTTTCATCCATCATATCAGACATCAACTGTGAATGCTTTTCAAGAGCATCTTGTAAATCCTTAAGCGTCAATACCGGAGGAGACGCAGGAGGAAGCAGAGCTTGCAATGAGGTCTGTTGCACCAGGGAAGACCCCGCATTCCAAAGAGCTTTAGAAGTTTTAGCTGCCATCTTCCCCCACTTTCACTTATTGCGCACTTTCACTTTAAAGCTATAAAATCCATTGAGCTAGAGAGTAAAAATAAGAGTCCACATCACCTTGACCTCCTGTACCGCTCTGCCTGCATCTTGATAATCAAAAGTAGTTCCTTTTGGCAGGGGTGGTTGCTAACGCCTGGCTCTGCTCCAAAAATCCCGGAGCAGAGGCGCTGCGCAGCTCGGAGCAACCCAGGCTTCGGGGGGGGGGCTCATCCTTCAGCCGCCCAAACTCTCAGCTCAGGCGGCCCCGGAGAGCTCAACCCCTACCTGGGGCCTCACCCCCTCCTCTTCTCCCGAGGAGGGGGCTTCAAATCCATCTAAACAGCTGATCGGCGCTGTTTACGATGGAAATACACAGCTGCGGAGTGGGCAGCCCGAAAACGGCTGTCTTCGGCGTTGCGTCGCCACCGGAAGTCCGCCTCTTTGCTTATTCTTCTCTTGCGCTGCTCCTTGTGGGTGGGACCATCATTCACAAATGACGCTTTCCTGGGCAGCCGAAGGAAAAACTGTCCAGATATCTTCTCTACGCAACGTGTTGAACCAGACTGGAGGCCGGTTGGATTTATCTTTATTTGCTGGGTAATTTTGAACGGCGTTTCTCAAACTTGGCAACTTTAAGATGGGTGGACTTCCGCTCCCAGAATTGACCCAGCAGCAGCTGATTGAGTAAAAGCCAAAGTAGATCAGTAGACTTGCTGCCATTGTGAAGCGAATCACGCAGCCGTTGGCTCGTCGGAAGGGAGCAAGTGGGGACTGCATGGAGCAAGGACCTTGCAATCACTGTAAATACCTGGTTGCCAAGTCTCCAAACTTCGATCCCTTGACTGTGAGGATGCTGCAATGGTCGTAAGTGCGAGGACTGGTCATAAGTCACTTCTTATGAGGCTACTGTAACGGCTGCTAAACGAATGGTTGTAAGGAGAGAACTGCCTAATCAAAGGGTTGAGAGATTTTCCCCGCCCCATTTTTCTTTCCCTCTTCAGAGGGCATCAGTTGGCCGTGGTGAGTTGGCCCTGGATTAAACCAAGGTCACAAATCCCTCCCTCTCCCATCTCTCTCTCTCTCCCTTTCTCTCCCCCCCACCCACTCTCTCTCTCGGTATGTGTCAGGGAGATTGTTCAGATTAGCCCCTAGGCCAGTGACGGTGAACCTTTTAGAGACCAAGTGTCCAAATTGCAAGCCAAAACTCACTTATGTATTGTCAGGTAGAGGGTGGGTGTGGCCCATTGGGTGGGCGGGGCCCATTGGGTGGACGTGGCTGCGGTGGTAACGGCAGACGGGGTGGGACTAAAAAGTTCAATCAATCAATTCCAACTTTGCGTGATCTTTTTTTTCCCCGCGAGAAGTTGAAACACCCAGGGGGAGGGCCTTCTCTGTGGGTGCGCCTGCCCTGTGGAACCAGCTTCCTGTGGAGCTTAGGACAGCCCCTGACCTTCGTTCATTCCGCCGAGACCTGAAGACCTGGCTCTTTGAGCTCTCCGGCCCAGGCTGGGAATTTTTAACTGGGGTTTTTATTTTTAGGGATAATTTAATCTTTTTTAATTGTTTTTTTTAACTTTTGTATTTTGTATTGGTTTGGTTTTTAAATACCCTGTAAACCACCCTGAGTCCTTCGGGAAAGGGCGGTATATAAATCTAATAAAATAAATAAATAAATAAAAGAAATTGATTGATTGATTTTTTTTTTTGCACACGGCGGCGGAGGCCTAAAGCGAAAAGGTTTTATAAAACCCAGCTGAAGGCCTAGGACTGGGTCGACAGTGCGCGTGCCCACAGAGAGGGCTCTGCGTGCCCCCTGTGGCACACGTGCCATAGCTTCGTCACCGCAGCCATAGGCTGTACAGGTGCTAATCCTAGCTCCAAGAAAACTACGAAACTCTGGTGAGTTTAGTAAAGCTACTTGCCTGGGCCTCCATCCTCCAGCCATCCTCATAGGCTTCTCTTCCCTGTTTGCTTCTGTTTCTTAAGGCGACGTTGTTCCCCATTAGCAGTCAACACCAGGGCCCCCGGCGTCCCCCACCCCAACCCTGTAATGCAGGGCTGCCTTCATTAAGCTGTCAGCTGGCATTGTTCACACTTGGCTGGACCTAACAACATTGGCAAACCAGAGCGATGCCTCGGGAAGTGAGGTTGTTTTAATCCTCATTTGCAGCCTGGCCTCTCTGCTTGTTCTGGGCACAACGGTGACCGGTGGGCTGACCCCAGGAGTAACCACGGAGGGTGGGGGTGTAAAAAAAAAAAAGCCAATAGGACAGTCGTCACTCCCAACGCTGCCTTCTATCAACTAGTCGTGGCTGTTCTCTTCACTTTTTTTTTTTTTGACCTTCACCCATCTGACATCCTTTGATTCTTGCGAGAAATGAGAGGCTGGTACTTAAGAAGAAGCAGATTAATTGTTTGTTTGATCGATTGATTGGATTTTATGACAACCTTTTCCTCATAGGCAAACACCCTTGTGGCTTGTTTTTCTCACCAGAGGAAAGAGGAGGGTATAGATCCAAAAATACTGGACTGCTTCCCAACTTCTGACCTAGCACTTTGTGGTTTGGCTGTAATGGGTCAAATGGTCCTGCGTACACAATGCAGTAGCTTAGCCCAATCCACTGAGACCACCGTAAACCTGCAGCTCATAGCTCAAATTATTAATTTTATAATTAATTTTATAAATTAAAAACAATTAATAATTTATTGAGAAGCTAAAGGACGACGACCCCGTAATTTCCCAGGCAGGCCCCTACTTGCAAATTCTTATAAATGACAAGAAGCAGCAGGATCCAGATGCCAATGCGTCTGCAATGCCAGTCGGAATCTGCAACAAACCCAGATGTCTACTTTAGTAAATTTTTATCCCAACTTTCTCGATAAAATCGAGGTGGTGGACATACCTAATACTCCTTCCTTCTCCTATTTACCTGACCACAACAATCCTGTGAGGTGGGTTGGGCTGAGAAAGAGAGGGAGTGACCCAAAATCACCCAACCAGCTTTCATGCCTAAAAATCAGAATCAGAATATTGCTGGAAGGAACCATGGAGATCTTCTAGTCCAGCCCCCTGCTCAAGGCCGGACTAGAACTCACAGCCTCCTGGTGATTAGTTCAAAGTCACCCGGTTGGCTTCTGTGTCTAAGGCAGGATGTGAACCCAGTCTGCTGTGATTGGCTGGAAGTCACCCAGCCAGCTTTCAGGTCTAAGGTGGGACTAGAACTCACAGTCTCCTGGTGATTAGCCCAAAGTCACCCAGTTGGCTTCTATGTCTAAGGCAGGACTTGAACCCAGACTGCTGTGATTGGCTGGAAGTCACCCAGCCAGCTTTCAGGTCTAAGGTGGGACTAGAACTCACAGTCTCCTGTTGATTGGCCCAAATCACCCAGCTGGCTTCTATGTCCAAGGCAGGACGTGAACACAGTCTGCTGTGATTGGCTGGAAGTCACCCAGCCTGCTTTCATGTCTAAGGCGGGATTAGAACTTACAGTCTCTTGGTGATTGGTCCAAAGTCACCCAGTTGGTTCCTGCAGTGAAATCTACTACCAGGATCCTTCTGTTTTGGGCTACCACAGTCTAACATGGTTCTCCTCCTACATTACCTATTCTGCATTTACAGTACCCACTCAAGATGCTGGGTTCATCCAACAACGTTTGACTGATTACTGCATGGCTTTTCAACCAGTGGTACGGGTACCACCTGTGGTTCATTGGCACCTGGCAGGTGGTATGCGACCATCCTAGAAAAGTGGTAGCGGGGGAGGGGAATGAGCTGAACCAGTGGCAGCACCGCACAAGCCAGAGCGAGAGACGGCTGGAGCTGCAGGGCTGTCAGGGCTCAGCAGAAGCACCAGGATCAGCGCCAGGCTCCATCTGGAGCTTGGCACTGATCCCGGTGCTTCTGCTGAGCCCAGAAGAAGCGCCGATCAGCTGGAACGTTGCAGCATCTCCAGGGTCTTGTGATTTACATTCAGATGCTTGGCAACTGATTCATATTTATGATGGTCTCAGGGTCCCAGGGTCATGTGAAGGGACCAAAACCTGCTGCAACCACCCAGCAGATGGGGGAAATAAAAACCAAATACCCCCCCACCCCACCCCCACTGCCAATCCTCAACAGAAATGCTCACAACAATGAAAACCTCGGACAGGAGGAAGAGCTCCGCAAGTGTCTTGCTCTGCTGTGGCTTGGTGGGCACTTTTTTCAGTGCCATTGTAACTTCGAACACTCACTAAGCGAACTGTTGTAAGTCAAGGACTACCTGTACTTCATCACTTTTTTCCTTTTTTTTTTTTGGTCATCAAGTTTTTGACCCCTTGCTAGGCGACTGGTGGTACTCGGATGTTGCCATATCCTAAAAGTGGTACGATGGGTGAAAAGGTTAAAAAGCCCTGGATTACTGAATCTGTGCTTTTTTTCCCTGGCTTTATAAAATACACACAACCTTAGATGACGCAGATTAGCGGAATGTACACTATGCAATCTTATGAAGAAAATAATCCAGGCTAACATGTTAAACGTCTTGTGTGAGCAGAGTCATGGGCCCGGTCTATGAAAGGGTTAAGGTTTTTTAAAGACCCTTCTTGCCACTGTTGTTAAGTGAATCACCCCAACTGTTAAGTTAGAAACCCAGTTGTTAAGTGAATCTGGCTTCCCCATTGACTTGGCTTATCAAAAAGTCGCAAAAAGGGGATCACGTGACCCCCCCCTGGGACACGGCAAGCATCCTAAGCACGGACCAGTTGCCAAGCATCGCAAAAGGGCATCCCACTTTTATTTTTTAAAAATAAATAAATAAAGGAAGGAAGGTTACAGAGATTTTAAAGCCTTTGGCCAAGTGATGTTCTTAGAATTGCAATTTTAAGATCTTTTTTTTTTAAAAAAAAATTCTATTTGTGGCCCTAGAACAGGGGTAGGCAACCTCGGCTCTTTTATGACTCATGGACTTCAACTCCCAGAATTCCTGAGTCAGCTGACTCAGGAATTTTGGGAGTTGAAGTCCATGAGTCATAAAAGAGCCGAGGTTGCCTACCCCTGCCCTAGAATGAATGTACAACAGAAAACGAGTGAATTCTCCCACCAAATTCTCGACGCACTTTTTTTCCCGTTAACAGGTTAAAAAGCAAAGACAATATTGTGATGAAAACTTGGCATCATACTGTACATTTTGGTCGTTTGAGCGTAAGACCTGCGGGGGCTACAAAATAGAATTGGAGGGTTACCTTAAGGCCAAAGCTCTCCAGTCTGCACTAATATATAACAGACCCATGTTGCCACTGGCACCTCGAAGCCTAATTAAAATTACTACAGCGATCAAAATACTGAGAAATTGAAAGAGCAAGTCGATGCTTGGTGAAAGCGTTTTCCTTTCCTACCCCAACCTTGGTTTACTGATTCCTCAGCAAATTTACTTAGGAATAAACCCCCTTTATATTCAACAGAGCTTATACTTTGCCTCGTATTACATTGTCAATCTCTGATCCTACCTCTGCTCCATTGCAGCCTTTTTAGAAGACATGGCCTCTTGGCTAATAATGCCTCTTGCCTTGTTCTGCGATTTGCTCTTTTCGTTAAGGAAATTAAAAATGGAAACAACCCTTTTTGATGAGTGAAATGGCTCTGAAATGATGGTGCTCACGCCTGAACACGTGCCCCTTCCTTCCTTCCTTCCTTCCTTCCTTCCTTCCTTCCTTCCTTCCTTCCTTCCTTCCCCCTCCCTCCCCTCTCCATCTTTTTTTCTTTCCTTCCCTTCCTTCCTTCCCCCTCTCCATCTTTTTTCCTTCCTTCCTTCCTTCCTTCCTTCCTTCCTTCCTTCCTTCCTTCCTTCCTTCCTTCCTTCCTTCCTTCCTTCCTCCCTTCCTTCTTCCCTCCCTCCCTCCCCCCTCCCTTTTCCTTCCTTCTCCCTCCCTCTCTCCCTCAATCTTCCTTCCTTCCTCCCTCCCTTCCCTCTCCATCTTTCTTTCTTTCCTTTCCTTCCTTCCCCCTCCATCTTTTTTCTTTCTTTCCTTCCTTCCTTCCTTCCTTCCTTCCTTCCTTCCTTCCTTCCTTCCTTCCTTCCTTCCTTCCTTCCTTCCTTCCTTCCTTCCTTCTCCCTCCCTCCCTCCCTCCCTCTTCCTTTCTCCCTCCCTCCCTCCCTCCCTGGAATATACACATATCATTTGTATGAAAAGTGTGTTTAAATAGGTTGGTGAGGCACAGCCTTTGACCACCTGGGAGATAGACTTTATCTCTTGGGTCAACTGCAGGCTTATCACGGCACCGTTGGGAAGGCAAAACATGTCGATGTCTCACCGTTGGAGATCAAGCCCCTTGCAACCTCTGACGGGGGGGGGGAATGAGTAAATCCCCCCCCCTCTAAATTCTGTGTGAATTCAGAGAGGGGGACTCTCCCCTACTCAATTGAGCGAAAATGAGCTTAATTTCAGAGTTCCGCACGTTGTGGGATTCGTCTTGATTTTAGGGGCTGCTCCTTTGTCCAGAGTAGAATAGGTGGATTCTTAGCCAGCCAGGAGCATATTCTATGCGTTGCCTTGCACTTAATTTCTGCTATCTGATGCACAACTGCAAGCCATACATCACGATCTCGCTGAAGCGAGCTGCCAACTCCAGGATCCCCCCCAGGAGGGGGCTGGTCCCAGGTTGTAACAAGCAGTTCCTGAGGGGTTTGGGGTGGAAAGGTGGAGAGGAGGAGGGGAAAAAGGGGTGGGTGGGCTGGAAGGCTTTCTACAAACCCCCCCCATGAACATTCCTGCCCCATCATTCCCTCTTCTACGGTGCCAGAGGAGACACAGCTCAAACGTGATATATGGAGGGTACTTTCAGAGGCTGGTAGCCAGCACCATCTGCGCTACTCAGGGGAAGGGGCTGTGGGTTTTACAACTTCCATAAGGGATTGCGAAGGACTGTGTTAGACAAGGGGAGAAACGAAGATGTGTATCTGTCTGCCTGGGGGTGGGGGTTGGGGGGAAGGGATAAGTTGTTCCTTGTGGAAATCTGGAAGGAGGGAAAATGACCTCTAGAAGGACCAGGGGTGGACCATACAATGATCATGGAAAACAGAGAGGTGAGGAGGAGGAGGAGGATAAAGATACAATAGCCATAGCGCTTAGACTTATATATCACTTTGCAGTGCTTTACAGCCCTCTCTAAGGCGGTCTACAGAGTCAGCGTATTTGCCCCCAACTATCAGCCTGAGCAATTTTAGGATGGGTGGACTTCAACTCCCAGAATCCCCCAGCCATGCTGAGTGGGGAATTCTGGGAGCTGAAGTCCACGCAATGCTGGCTGAGGGATTCTGGGAGCCGAAGTCCAGAGTTGCTGAGACTGAGAAGCGCAATAGATGGGGATTTATTTAATTGAAAGCTTGAATTTCGGAAAGTTTCTGGATGCTATCCAGAATTGCCTGGAGGAAACAAATTTAATTAATGACAAGCTAGGATTGGAACACAATGTTAATCGCACCTTCCCCACTTCCCTCTCGCTACTGGCATTTTTCTTCCTTGAAATTCTTATGTCTTTCTCTCCTGGGTTGGCGTTTTGTCCTTTCGGGTGAAGGTGAGCCGTTTAAGATAATGTGCTCCTGTGACTAAATCCCCTTTTATAAGTCAAAGGCAGCCCTTCGTTTGGGAGGAAGAATGAGAGATAAATTGAAAGACAGCTTAGGCAGAGCTTAAAGAAGCCTCTGAAGGAGGATAGATTGCCCTTGGGAGCCTAAGCTGCTAAGCTCAGGCGCGCACGCACACACACACGCACACACACACACACACACACACAACTGGTGTGTATGTGTGCAGCATACCCCTCCATCTTTGGGGCAGTGAGAATTGAAGCAATGGCAAAGGTCCAACGCAACCCTTCTTGTCTGCTGAGCGAAAATGAAGGTGTCATTTGAATTGAGGAGGACGCTGTGGGAAGAATCCGGAGAAAAAAATATTTTGGGAAATAACAAAAAGGCAGAATGCATTTCCCCCAAGGAATAATGGAGAAGATCTTAAAAAAAAAAAAAGACAGACACCAGCCCTCAGAAATCAGCCCGAGCTTCTAGGCCAGGGGTGTCAAACTCGCAACGTCACACGACGTGTCGTGACACATCGTGACTTTTTCCCCCCCTATTGCCGGCAATGGGGTGGGCGCGGTTTTACCATGACGCATCCGGCCCACTGGCCGGCAGTTCGACACCCCTGCCCTAGGCCAGCTTTTAGAAATGCAAATTCAATAATACATTCAGGAAGGTTGGAGCCAGGAAGGCAAAGACACCTAAAATCTACATAAAGGTAAAGGTAAAGGTTCCCCCGCACACGCGTGCTAGTCGTTTCCGACTCTAGGGGCCAGTGCTCATCTCCGTTTCAAAGCCAAAGAGCCAGCGCTTGTCCGAGGACGTCTCCGTGGTCATGTGGCCAGCATGACTAGACACCAAAGGCGCACGGAACGCTGTTACCTTCCCACCGGAGTGGTCCCTATTTTTCTACTTGCATTTTTACGTGCTTTCGAACTGCTAGGTTGGCAGAAGCTGGGACGAGTAACAGGCGCTCACTCTGTTATGCGGCACTCGGGATTCGACCCGCCAAACTGGCCACCTTCTGATCGACAAGCTCAGCATCCTAACCCACTGAGCCACCGCGTCCCTTATTAGAGCAGATTAAAAAAAAAAGGTAAAGGTTCCCCCGCACATGTGTGCTAGTCGTTTCCGACTCTAGGGGCCGGTGCTCATCTCCGTTTCAAAGCCAAAGAGCCAGCGCTTGTCCGAGGACGTCTCCGTGGTCATGTGGCCGGCATGACTAGACACCAAAGGCCCACGGAACGCTGTTACCTTCCCACCGTAGTGGTCCCTATTTTTCTACTTGTGTTTTTATGTGCTTTCGAACTGCTAGGTTGGCAGAAGCTGGGACGAGTAACAGGCCCTCACTCTGTTACGCGGCACTTGGGATTCGACCCGCCAAACTGCCGACCTTCTGATCGACAAGCTCAGCATCCTAACCCACTGAGCCACCGCGTCCCTTAAAATCTACATACCCCACCCAAATTTTAAGGACAGGAAACATAATAGGGTTAACCTACCAATACCAAAAGGACACACTCAGACTCAGGTGAAAGTGCATGACACAGGAAATACAAAGCCTCAACCAGGAAGAACTCCAAATACAAACCCCAAAGGAGGTATAAAAGCCCACCACTCCCAGCTACGTGGGGGTCAGCGTTCCCAGAGCCATCATTCTGTCTGACTCCCCAACAAACTGCAACCTTTTTTTCTAAAGCAGTCTCCATTTTGTTTATTCCTGGCTTGGAGCGGACCCTGATGAAGTTATTTCTTTCAACAACGCTTTCCCATTTCATGCCTAAACATCAAAACCTCGCTTTAACAGACTTTAACTGGCAGGGAAGGCGGGCCAGATCCTCACAACTGTCAGGTCACAGGGAGGATGCCTCACTGCCACGATTGATGGATGCCATTTGCTATCATTAGGCAAATGAGACGGACGACGGCAGCAGGAATGTGGTTGCAGGGCAAAGTCTGCTGCATCAAAGGGTTAGTCAGTGGAGGCCGCGCGAAAGAAAACTATTTTGAGACAGATGGAGTTCGCTTGGCAAAGAGCCTGAAAGTGTTTTTGCCGTTGCTTTTACTCCTGATTTTTACTCCTCTGATACAATGGTGGTCTCCTGTCCAGATACTAAAGGTAAAGGTTTCTCCTATCAGGTCATGTTCAACTTTAAAGGCCAGTGCTCATCTCCGTTTCTTAGTCAAGGGACCCAGCGCTGTTTGCAGACTTTTCCATGATCGTATGTTTGCATGATGTTGAGACTTTGGGAAAAAGTGCAAAGAAGAGCAACCAAGATGATTAAAGGCCTGGAGACAAAAACATATGAAGAATGGTTGCAGGAATTGGGTATGGCCAGTCTAGAGAAAAGAATGACTAGGGGGGACATGTTAGTAGTAGTTCAATATCTGAGAGGCTGCCACAAAGAAGAGGGGGGTCAAGCTATTCTCCAAAGCACCAGAAGGCAGGACAAGAAACAATGGATGGAAACTAATCAAGGAGAGAAGCAACCTGGAACTAAGGAGAAACTTCCTAACAGTGAGATCAATTAACCAGTGGAACAGACTGCTGTCAAAAGTTGAAGACCACAAAGCTCTATTCAGCTCTATTCTGATTCTGACTATACACCGAGGTGCACAGAATGCTGCTAGCTTCCTGGAAAAGTGGTACCTATTTATCTACACGCATTTGCATGATTTCTAACTGCTAGGTTGGCAGGAGCTGGGACAAGTAACAGGAGCTCATCCCATCACGTGGCACTCAAGTCTTGAACACAGGCTGTTAGATTTCCAGTTAACCACTGAGCCATTGTTCCCTCCCCCCTCGTCCAGTTACTAACTGGCTCCAGTTCTGCTCAGGATTTTTCCCCCCAAAATCAGCTAAGATCAAGTATGTGTATGTGTGTGTGTGTTTCAAATAAGCCCACTGATAAAAAATTGAGGGCCTGCATTGCAATATTTTTCCTTATTTCAGACCAACGTTGGAAGTGTAGCAATGGATGGTCTGCAAGGCATGAGTTAGAGCACGGGGCCTTCAAACTTGGCCCTTTTATGACTTGTGGACTTCAACTCCTAGAATTCTTCAGCTAGGCACGCTGGCTGAGGAATTCTGGGAGTTGAAGTCCACAAGTCATAAAAGGGCCAAGTTTGAAGACCCCTGGCCTAGGCAGACCCTCAGATTGTGTACCAGGCCTGCCACCCCATCCAGAACCCAAGATGGCAAACCCAAGACGGCAAATACTGACAGTTACTCAGTCTTGCTAGGGCTGAATCAGAGCCTGTTTCGCTCCATCCAGACCTCAACAACCCTCTTTACGTTCTACATCAGTGTGTTTTCAACTCGGCCATTTTAGAAGGTGTGGAATTCACCTCCCAGAATTCCCCAGCCAGTCAGCTTTATGTCCACACATCTTAAGGTTGCCAGATTGGAAAAAACACTGCTCATTTTCATCATCACAATCCCTGGAACTTTGCAATTATTTTTTTCCCCTCCTCTAATTCCAGGACCTTGCCAGTAACACACACAATCCCCGGTTTACAGTGGGGAAGGTTGGACTCCTTGAAACTAACTCCGTTCCCCAACCCCGTAACGAAGGCCCCCGACTCAAGGCGAGGCAAGGGCTGGGAAACTGAAAACCAGTCCTTGCAAATTGGGGCATCCTCAAAAGTCCCTGAGTCGTGCGTTTGTCCAAAGAATTGTAACCGAACCATCTGAGTCCTCCCCGTTGCTCAGTAATTACACCCCGCGAGAAACGAAGGGAAAGTGGATGGGAAACCCAAAACCTTTTAGGAGCCAATGTTGAGCATCAATGAGAGCATTGTTTCCACAGACACTTACACCGATTCGGCAGGAGATACAGCCAAATTGGATTACAGGCTATTGGGGCTGAAGATCGCTCCTTCCAATAACAATAGGAGATGCCTAGGGAAATCTCAGTTTCCTTGCTCGGGATGCTTTTCGCTCACGAACTGCCATCCTAGGAATCAAGTGCAGGCATTCAACGCACCCAACCGTTCCCTGATTTGACCCATCACAGGCTCCTGGTGATTGGCCCAAAGTCACTCAGACTGCTTTCAGGCCTAGGGCGGGACTAGAGCTCACAGTCTCCTGGTGATTGGCCCAAAGTCGCTCAGACTGCTTTCAGGCCTAAGGCGGGACTAGAGCTCACAGTCTCCTAGTGATTGGCCCAAAGTTGCTCAGACTGCTTTCATGCCTAAAGCGGGACTAGAACTCACAGTCTCCTGGTGATTGGCCCAAAGTCTCTCAGACTGCTTTCATGCCTAAGGTGGACTAGAACGCACAGTCTCCTAGTGATTGGCCCAAAGTCGCTCAGACTGCTTTTAAGCCTAAGGCGGGACTAGAACTCACAGTCTCCTAGTGATTGGCCCAAACTCGCTCAGACTGCTTTCATGCCTAAAGTGGGACTAGAACTCACAGTCTCCTAGTGATTGGCCCAAA